>NW_022204655.1:0-10000 GCF_008831285.2 Nymphaea colorata | reverse complement strand
GTCGTTCTATTCAGCACGTACAGGTCGAGCCGCGTATTGGAAATCTAGGTTCGGTCCCTAGTAGGGG
Organism: Nymphaea colorata; assembly: GCF_008831285.2. Lineage (NCBI taxonomy): Eukaryota > Viridiplantae > Streptophyta > Magnoliopsida > Nymphaeales > Nymphaeaceae > Nymphaea > Nymphaea colorata. Next base: position 9,933 of record NW_022204655.1, on the reverse strand, counting down.
TTTGGCCGGATTAGAAAAACAAATAAATTTAAGAATCAAGTTCTATCGGCCTCGATTTCTCTTCTTGATCGCTCGGGCCAGCAGACTGAAGGTGTCGATATTCTGCTCTCTGGTCAAGATCTGAAGAAGAGGATTAGCCTAAGTGAATCGCCCAGAAAAATGCGTTAAAACAATTCATAGAAGGGCGAATTCCATCGGCTAGATCGCAAGATCAATCCTCGCCGGAAAGTAGCATAGATCCGGCCGCCGCTGTGAATTCCGGTGCTCGCCATTGTTTCTGGCATGAAGGACCCTTTTGCCCCTCTTCCCTACTGCTTTAATTAAAATCTGAAAGGGGTATATCGGTCACGGGACTTTCGGATCAAGTTCTGGCCGCCGGCGCGAGTTGGAAGATTCCGACGAGGTCAGTCATCCGAATCCGGTAAGTCCACCTCCGTTCCATCCCAGCCATCCATCCGGACACTTGTCAGCCATCCAGCCGTCCATCTGAGTCTTCTCCCCAGCTGCTGCCATCTGTCCCAATACTGGATCAGCTCGCAATCAGCTGCTCCACCAAATCAGGAAGCAATCCCGCAGCCGCATCTCCCTTCCAGCTCCTCGCCATCTTCATTGAGTCAACCCTAAGTCGTAGCAATCCTCGAAAATCCATCTTTCCACGTGTCGTGATGTGGCCCTACCTGCAGCCACCTCACCTGCCAGCTCGCCCTCCAGCTCCTTGACTTGGTCCCGCGTCATTCCACGTGTCTACACGAGAGGCCTTGCGAGATCCCCTTGCCTCTTTTCTCGGATCTAGCCTCCACCGTTTTTGGAAGCCTTGCCACCTCGCGCCATCTTGCCTATTCTTCCTCAGCCGTTTCCTTCTTTTCCTCTTGACCTGATCCGCAGCTTCCTTCATCCGTCTATCTCCCCACGTGTCACCATCTCAGCCCTAGCCTCCTCCGAACTCACCTCGGAGCGCCACCTGGCCCTTCGCCCCAATCTCCTCCCCTCTTTTGTCGAGCTTCTCCCTAACACTTAGGCAAGAATTCGAGCTCATTTCCTAATAGCTAGCATTCTTCTAGCTCTATCTGTTGTGTCCGTCCATCTTGCCACGTGGCAAGTATCGGTGCAACCCCTGGGTAAGAGCAACCCAGTCAACCGAACCCACTAGGCTACCTCCCGCACCAAACCCACACCTAGGTTAAACCTTTACCGAGCCCACCTTCATCGGCATTGACCCCTAGCCTTAGTCAACGATAGGTCAACTCTCCCACCGAGCTCACTTTATTGGCAACCTCCCTTAGTGACTCGAGCCTACCTCGAGTGACCCTTGACCTACTTGACCCGGACTCATTGACGTGGTCCACTTAGTCAACCACCTAATTAGTGGAACCCTCCGCTTTTGGGTCAACGTTGACCAACACCGTGAGCCTAGGCTCGTCCTTAGCCTCCCTAACTGGACCAACCTATTAGTTAGGTCAACCCTTGACTGAACCTAAACCCCATTTGACCAAACCTACCCAAACCCGAACCTGTCTGAACAGACCGACCACCTAGTAGAGCCCAGCCAACCCAGCCTTAGCTAGGATTAGGTTCAGCCGGCTCGCTGGCCCTTGCAGCGGCCACTTCTTCCTCGTCGGCAACTACCGGCGCCCGTGGCCGAGCCACATTCCGGAGATAGGCAGGCAGGCGCTGTCTCTGTGACAGCAGCCCCCCTCGGTGTCCCAGGCGGCCCTTCCGTCCGAGTTCCAGCGGCGTCAGCGCGCAGCAACAGCATCTCGGCGTCAACTCGACAGGCGGTCTCATTCCGACAGGCGGCCCTCGACCAGGCAGCAGACGAGCGCCCTCGGCAGTACCGACGCACATTACTGCAGACGCTAGGCAGCGTCCACTCCTTCAACGTGCGTTCCTTCCCTCGGCCCAGCGACTGTCAGCAGGAGCCCCGTTCGGTGCTAGCGTTGTTCCAGCAGAATCCCCGGCGCTTCAACGTAGTAGCCACAGCCGCGAGCAGCTATCAGGCTTCGGCAGCCGACCCGACCACCAGCACGCGGCCGGCCATCAGCTCCAGTCCGACAGCGACGCGTCCTAGCAGCAGGCTACGTGGAGGCACGCCTCAGCCGGTCTTCCTGTTCTGTGAGCTGTAGTGCTCGGGGGCAGGTCATCACCCCGAGACCTTATCCGGCTTCGCCAAGGGTGATCCTTGGCCGGTATCTTTTCCTATTCCCCTTGTAGTTCCGGGTGGGATTTGCTTTCAGTTTTAGGCAGCTTCTTAGTTTGTCTTCAGCGTTATTGTTTTAGCCTTGGCTTCGGCCTAGCTCCCCCGTGAGGTACCTCGAGGGCACTGTGCCCGAGACACGACCACAAGGAGCCAGACCACCTATTTACTTTTGTTGGGTGTGGTTTGCACGTTAGCGTGGTTTGCGTGGATTGTGAGTGAGATTGAGAGTTATAATTTGTATCGTTCGCGATTTGTAAGGCCTCACGACCCTGTTAGTGTTTTTGTAGTAGGCAGACTTAGTTAGGAATTTTTGGGATTCAGGTAACCTACACGTGTATCTCCCTACCTATTGGGATTTGCGCCGGGGTCCTGTCCGGTCGGGTAGATCATTTGTGTAATTACCTAGGTTTTTCGGTTTTTAGAATAGGCCTCAAGAAGGTCCTGGGAAGTTTAGGATCGCACTGGTCGGATTATTCTGGCCTAGACGGTGAGATCCTAACAATTGGTATCAGAGCGAATCTTGAGGAACACCATCGGTTTGAGCACTTGGACCTACGAAGAAGCTTCATCAAAGGCAGTGCAGACGGTCTTCTTTTCAGAATTTCAGCGTGACAGTGGTCTTCTTTTGGTTTTCGCGTCAGTTTATTTTCGGTTTTCTAGAGCAGATTTTGGTTTTTGGAGTCCCCGCGACTTGCGTCTTCATACGTGTTTAGGGCTTTGCTTGCTCACCTTTAGCAAGAAAAGGGCTGTACATTTCGTGCACCCGAGGGCAGCCGAGCTCCCGGTTCGTCACCGAGGCACCAGGAGGGTGCGGTGATTTAGGCTTGTAAAAGCCCGGCCGTGGGCGAAGTGAGAGTGCCGAGGCGCTTAGGCGAAGAGCCGCACTAGGCGGGCCAACCCGTCTCCCTTGCCTCTAAACGCGCTACCGGCAGCTAAGGCAGCGGCAGCGTAGGGCAGAGTCAGTCGGCAGATCAGGTCTTCGGTCAGGGATCAGCCAGCAGTTTTAGGAGTCGGACAGCGGCATCTCACTTGAGAGTGGCAGCTTGTCAGTTTGGGAATTTTAGTTAGGATTTCTTGTCTTCAGTATTTCTTTGGCTATTTCCGGCCCTAAACAACTATGGGCAAGTCAAAGAAACAGTTTAATCTCGATAAGCCTGTCCTTGAGGAGCCCCTCACCGATCAACCAGAGGAAGCTCCAAGCACACAAGCGGGACCCATTCCCAACTATGCAATGGGCAGAATTCTAAACATTGAAAAGGAGCTGTTGCAAATGAGGAACGATATGAACAAATCCGAGCAAGTCCGCAAATGAGAATTGGAAAGACAAAACCGAGAGCGGCAAAATGAAATGGATGAGATTCGGGGTCTTTTGAAGCAATTAACGGCCAACCAAAACCCAGGAGGGGAAAGGACCACTCAGGGTCCGAATAAGGGAAAGGGTGTGTTAGGTGCTCCTACCTACCCCACCGACACTGAGATAGACCCGAACAACCTCTCCCACATCGGAACAAGTACAGAAGGGGGCAGACTTCTACACATGGGTCCCCCGCCAGAGCGACAGCCCATGGAGCCCACTAGCGAATATTACAGAACGCCGAGAGTTCAGAGATTCGCTAGCAGCAGAATGAATCGTACCTACTACGATTCAGAAGGGGAACAGGACGAATCTCCTCTACGTCCTAGAAGAGCTCAACGTCAGCTTCAAGAAGAGAGGCGAACTCCCACAGTTCGTTACGAGTTTCCCAAATTTAATGGGGAGCACTTACGGGAGTGGCTATTCATGGCCGAGAGGTACTTCTTGTGCCATCGTGTACCCCAAGACGAGTGGATTGAAATTGCCACTGCAAACATGACAGGAGAGGCCACAACCCATTATTTGTGGTTCGATCACAAGACGGCAGATCCAACTTGGGAGAAGTACAAGGCGAGTCTCCAATTACAGTTCGGAGATTCAACATTCATCGATTATGATGAGGACCTTAAGAATCTGGTCCAATCCACCACCGTGGCAGCCTACCAACGTCAGTTTGAGAGGTTGGCTAGCATGGTCCAGTGGCCAGAAAAGGCCCTCATCGGAGCGTTTAAGGGCGGCCTTAAAAGCGAAGTGAAGAGAGAATTGAAAATTCACCGCTTCAATAGGCTAGAGGAATGTTTTGCCATGGCCCGTCTCTACGAGGAGCAAATAGAGGAGAAGCGAGCCGAGAAAAAGGCTCACAAGATGGACAAGCAGAGGAGAAGACCTTCCTACTCCTCTGGTTCTCGTTTTAGAGGGAAGGAACCAACTCCCTTCCGAAGAGGGAGCGAATATCGGCCACCGCAAGGCCCAAATCCGGGGCAAGGCCGAAAACCACCAACGCGTTACCTCACACCGAAACAGATTGAAGAGTTCAGGCGTAAAGGCCTGTGCTACAGATGTGAGGGAAAATGGGACAAGAACCATCAGTGCCCAACTTATTACAGGGTACAGGTGGTGAGCGACGATGAGTCCAGTTCTTGTAGCGATTCGTCTACAACGCCGTATGAGACCAGCTCGTCCTCATCAGATGAGGAAGTAGTTACAAAGAGGCGAGCAAAACCAGCCGAGAAAAAGAAAGAAGTCCGGTTTGAAGAGACTCCCGCCAAAGAAGAAAAGCCAGCCGAGGCCGAGTCTCTGCATTCAATGCAAGACCCCAATAAGCCCAACTCATTCAGGGAATCTGGGAGGATAAACGGACACAAGGTCTTGATTTTGCTTGATAATGGAGCGACCAAGAACTTCCTAACAGAGGAAGCAGCACGTAGATGCAACGTCTCCTTGGAATCAAGCCACCGCCAAACTATAATCGTGGGAGGGGGTATGAGATTAAAATGCCATAACGAAGGGAAAGGCATAGAAGTTGTGATCAAGAGGAAACCATTTAAGATCGACTTCTTAGTCATTCCTTTAGATGGAGTAGACCTTATTCTCGGGATGCCATGGTTTTTCACGCTTGGCATCATCTCTTGGGATGTGAAGAACTTCAGCATGACCTTCACTCCCGACGGCGACCAAGAGCCCATGACGCTACAGGGCTTAACCAGCACAACTCGTCCCAAGGCTGCACTTCGAGCGATCGACGCCGAGCAGCCCGCGTGTTGGGTAATGGCACTCGCTACTGATGTGCCAGAGAAAGAAGAGCAGAAAGAGATAGTGCCAGAACGAATACAGTTGGTGCTTAATCAGTATGAGGACGTCTTTGAGGAGCCAAAAGGGCTTCCACCGCAGAGATCCTATGATCATAGGATCATAATGACTCAAGGGGCAGAACCGGTTAATGTGCGCCCCTATCGGTATGGGTATAATCAGAAGGCAGAAATCGAGCGTCTGGTTAAAGAAATGTTGGAAAGTGGCATCGTGCAACCAAGTAGCAGCCCTTTCTCTTCACCGGTCCTACTTGTGAAGAAGAAAGACAACACCTGGCGCTTTTGTGTAGACTATCGCGCCTTGAATGAAGCCACCGTGAAGGATAGACATCCAATACCGGTAATTGATGAGTTATTGGACGAATTAGCCGGAGCAACTATTTTCTCCAAGATCGACTTACGAGCCGGCTATCATCAAATTCGTATGTATAAGGACGACGTCCCCAAGACCGCTTTCAGGACACATGACGGGCACTATGAGTTCCTCGTCATGCCATTTGGTTTGACAAACGCACCAGCAACATTTCAGAGGTGCATGAACGACGTCTTCAGACAGTACCTCCGCGATTTCATCTTAGTTTTCTTTGATGATATCTTGATTTACAGCCGGTCTGAAGCACTTCATCAGAAGCATCTCGCAGTTGCTCTTCAGATTTTGAGGGATAACCAATTGTACGCCAAGATGTCCAAATGCAGCTTTGGACAACCCTCGATTGGTTATCTAGGGCACATAGTGTGCCAACAAGGGGTTCGGGCAGACCCCGAAAAATTAGAAGCCATGCAGAAGTGGCCACTGCCTAAGGACTTGAAAGGACTCCGCGGATTCCTCGGTTTGACTGGGTACTATAGGCGTTTCATTCAAGGATATGGTTTGATCGCACAGCCTTTGACCCAGATGCTCAAGAAAGGAGCCTTTCAGTGGTCAGACAAGGCTAGGGCAGCCTTTGAAAAGTTAAAACTTGCCCTTATGTCTGCGCCAGTTCTTACACTTCCGGATTTCAACCAACAATTCACAATAGAGACAGATGCATGTGAGGTTGGAATAGGGGCCGTTCTCAGCCAAGGAGGCCACCCTATCGCGTATATGTCTAAAGCACTCACAAGTAGAGCGAAACCTCTCTCTACTTATGAGAAGGAACTACTAGCGATAGTGTTAGCAGTTGAGAAGTGGCGGCCCTACCTTATAGGGCGCAGATTCATAGTCAAAACAGACCAGAATTCTCTAAAGTACATGTTAAAGCAGAGAGTATCCACGCCTACCCAACAACGTTGGCTAGCAAAACTGCTTGGATACGATTTTGATATAGAGTACAAGAAGGGTCCAGAAAATACAGCGGCCGATTCTCTCTCTCGTTTGACTGAGCAGTTCATGACTCTTTCGGTAGTGGAAACTGATGTTTGGGATAGGTTAGCCCAGGAACAGCAAGCAGATCAGTCCATAAGGCTAATCCGTGCATCAACAAAACAACATCCAGGATCCATTCCCTTCTATACAGTCAGAAGGAATCTATTATATAGGAAGAACCGAGCAGTGGTTCTCCAGAGTCTGGGCTTAAGCAGGAACTCCTGCGTCATTTCCATGACACCCCTGCCGCGGGTCATGAGGGGGTTTCTAAAACCCTAAGCAGAATTAAAGCCCAATTTTGGTGGCGTGGCATGAAGGCAGAGGTACAGAGGTACATACGGAGTTGCCTGGTATGCCAGAGGGAAAAATACGAGGTGATTAGACCTCCAGGACACTTGGTTCCCCTCCCCATACCAGCCAAACCATGGACCGATGTGACCATGGATTTTATTGATGCCATGCCCCGTTCTGAAGGCAAGGAAGCTGTGCTAGTGGTAGTGGACCGTCTGACCAAGTACAGCCACTTCGCTCCCTTGCCTAGATCGTATCAAGGGCCAATGGTGGCCAGCGTGTACCAGGAATACGTTGGAAAGCTCCACGGGATGCCACAATCAGTCGTTTGTGACAGGGATTCAATTTTCCTTAGCGCATTCTGGCAGGAGTACATGAAACTTATGGTACTACGCTAATTTTAGTACCGCCCATCACCCACAGACAGACGGGTAGAGCGAAATAGTAAATCGATCTCTAGAGACCTACTTGAGGTGTTTTGCTGGAGAACGACCACATACTTGGGTAAAATATTTACCTTGGGCAGAGTGGTCTTATAACACCAGTTTGCATTCGTCAACCGGGATGACGCCTTACGAAGGTGTGTATGGGACCCCTCCTCCAAGTATCCCTCGATATGAAGGAGGTACAGCAGGTGACCACAATGTAGACTGCGAGCTACGCACCCGTGAGGAAGTGCTGGACTCCCTCAAGCAAAACATTGCCAAAGCTCAAAATCGGATGAGACAGGTCTACAACAAAGGGCGAAAAGATCGAGAATTTGAAGTGGGTGATTACGTTTGGTTGAAGAGGTTGCCCCTCAAACAAAGATCATTGATGGGCCAACCCTATTCTAAGCTACTGCCTAGGTACTATGGGCCATTTCCGGTATTACAGAAGGCAGGGAAAGCTGCGTACCGGACTGGGACTTCCACGAGAAGCAATGGTACACCCAGTTTTCCATATCACCAGGCTTAAACCACATCATGGTGATATTCCTACAATAATTGAGCAAATACTGAAGCATGACAACTTGCCTACACCCTATCGTATACTCAAACATCGTTATGTTCAAAGGCAAGGGAGAACACGGCATGAGGTATTAGTGGAATGGGAGGGGCCTGACAGAGGAACTCTTGGGAAGAGTTTGGGTCAGTGGCTCATCGCTTTCCCTCCTCCAGCACTCGAGGACAGCGCATTCTAGGGAGGGGGAATCTGTTACGGACCAACTTGTAGGTCCAGACCCAAACCGGCGTAATCAGGCCGGAACCAGTCGGCCAAGGCAAAAGGCCTCGGATTTGTGGACAGAGCGCTAAGGCAGCACGAAGAAAGTCCAAGCGAGGCTAAGTCAGCACTCGAGCCAGTTGCAGCGGGCGGCGTGGGAGGAGCAACTAGGTCCGAAAGAGTGCTCGAACCAGGTGGAACTCAAGGCGTTCTAGAACCTATTGCGAGGCTCACCGAGCTTGACCAGACTAATCCGAGCGTGAGCCTAACTATCCAGAACGCTTGAGCCTATCTAAAGCCGAGAGGCTTAGGTTCAGATCTGAGTCAATCAGATTTGACCCGCGCGAGGTCCCCGCCCTAAGTCCGCAAGGCTTAGGGACTTTAGCTTTTGATTCTCGATTGGGCGCTAGGCCCGCTTATGTTGCGTCTTCTATTTCATGTCAACGTCTAGTTTTGAAGTAGAGACCTAGCAAGGCGGGTTATGCCTTGCGCATTTTTGTATTAGACTAAGTTAGCGAGCTAGGTTAACATGTAATTAGGCTCGCATTATATTTTGTATATATTCTGTAAACTCGATGTACTATGGATCAAAAATTAATCTGAGATTGGCATTTGGTGTGGCACCTACTCTCTCCTCGCACGAGGCTTCTCCCCTCTCGTCTCCCACCTTGTTCAGCCGTGAACCAGGCGTCTTCTCCCCCCTCGCGTCCTCTACCTCCACGACGCTTCCAATCCAGAATCCTTGAAGGCCGCCGTCGGAGACATAGGCATAAGGAGAAGGCATCGGCGGATCTCCACCACCGGCGGCGATCCCTCCCTTGTCACGTAAGTACCCCTTTTCGAGCTTTTTCAAAGTTCTGGAATCGTGCTTTGCCCTGATCATGGAGGTATTGTGAGGCTGATTCCAGCGTAGGGAAGGTTGAAGGCAGGGTGAATCCGTTGGCTTCAACAAGAACCGAAGAGGAGACGGCTCTTGATCCCCTTCTCGCTGCTCGATTGGTGTAATCTGATTTAGACTTAGATCGCCCACTCCTAATTCCTCCCGGCATATACCCGAAGAGAGGAACTACGGCGGTTGGTGTTCGTCGTTCTATTCAGCACGTACAGTCGAGCCGCGTATTGGAAATCAAGGTTCGGTCCTAGTAGGGGTTTGGCGGATTAGAAAAACAAATAAATTTAAGAATCAAGTTCTATCGGCCTCGATTTCTCTTCTTGATCGCTCGGGCCAGCAGACTGAAGGTGTCGATATTCTGCTCTCTGGTCAAGATCTGAAGAAGAGGATTAGCCTAAGTGAATCGCCCAGAAAAATGCGTTAAAACAATTCATAGAAGGCGAATTCCATCGGCTAGATCGCAAGATCAATCCTCGCCGGAAAGTAGCATAGATCCGGCCGCCGCTGTGAATTCCGGTGCTGCCATTGTTTCTGGCGTGAAGGACCTTTGCCCCTCTTCCCTACTCTGTTTTAATAAAATCTGAAAGGGTATATCGGTCACGGACTTTCGGATCAAGTTCTGCCGCCGGCGCGAGTTGGAAGATTCGACGAGGTCAGTCATCCGAATCCGTAAGTCCACCTCCGTTCCATCCCAGCCATCCATCCGGACACTTGTCAGCCATCCAGCCGTCCATCTGAGTCTTCTCCCCAGCTGCTGCCATCTGTCTCGATTCTGGATCAGCTCGCAATCAGCTGCTCCACCAAAATCAGAAGCAATCCCGCAGCCGCATCTCCCTTCCAGCT
>NW_022204654.1:0-21593 GCF_008831285.2 Nymphaea colorata | reverse complement strand
CCCAACCCCAACCCAACCCCAACCCCAACCCCAACCCCAACCCCAACCCCAACCCCAACCCCAACCCCAGGGTTTGGTTAAGAAATATGGGATATGGATGAATATAACATGAAAATCATCATTTCTTTGATTAATGCGTCTACTTGCATTTCAGGATGATGGCTTATAGAAGTTGAAGGAATTTTTACTTTTTTTACTTTCTTTTGGATCTCAAATCACCCATTTGCTTGTCTAGGCTCGTCTTCATCTATTCCAAAACTACAACTAACTATTAGGACCGACGCTCATATTAATTTTTAGCCAATTTTTATCTTATCTTCCCCACTTCTTCCTTCAATCCTTTTCTTTGCTGGCAAATGCTTCCCTTTCTACTTTCACCTTATATTCAAAGCTTTGCTGGATTGAGTTAATTTCCTTTTCCAGTTTTTCAGCAGTGACTTAATTCTGATTTTTAAGCATTTACACAGTTTATCTCTGCAGTTCTAGAGTTCCTTCATCTCCTTCGCAAGATCGGTTTCAACTTCCTTCTGGTTTGAGCCTTCCTTGAGTTCCTTCAGCTTGACCTTAACATCGTAAGCAAATTGATCAATTTTGCGTGAGCAGTCAGTCTCTATTTCAACCCATCCGTACCATGCTTATCGACTGCTAGCTGTGCTATAGCAGTTGCTCTTAGATTATCTTGGTCTTGATTGCGATAACTTCATACTTCTGCATTTCTTGGACGGATTGCTAGTGCAGCATTTGCTTGAGTCTGCTGATCGCTTGGACTGTCTGCTAGTAGTTGGAGTTCTGAATCGATTAAACTGTACTGAAAGGATGGACATGGATAGTTGCTACCTAAGGATGGTTGCTAGTTATTTAAATAAGTGATATAATTGAGTGACAGCTTTGGAAAATATGACAAAAAATATAGCTGATTAATTGTGGATGGACATTATTTATTTCTTAGTAATTGATAAAAAATCAGCATTTTACTTAATGGAATTATATGGAGTCGTTTGGTGATATAATTATTAGGCATGAAGCGATGGCAGCGGATAATGCACTTCTTATCCTCTCTTTCCTCCTCTGGATGCACTCCAGCAACTACTTAACCTTTGAGCAATGGATCGCCGTACCGATTACCTGCCTGGTGGTTCTTGCTGCCTACGCCGCCATAGACATTATCGGCAGTATCATCAAAATCAAGCAATACCCAGAAGAGAGGATCAATCTGGAGAAAGATATCGAGAGGGCCGGTCAGTATTACAGTCCCAGGGCATAGATTTCTCAACGTAGAATAAGAAATGATGATCATATGTACATTTAAACTCCCAATCGTCAATCTACAAGGCAGGCAACTTCGCCATTAAGTCAATTCCAATAATCTTTCTAAATTATGCGTGCTTGGTGTCTTTTGATCGTTGCTGGTCGAGCCATTTCAAACAATCTACTCATTATTAAAATTATATTTCGCCTTAGATTTGGAAAAGAATGAGAAAATCGGAACACCCAGAGCTTGGTTAAACTTTTCCTGTTGAAAAATCACTATTTCAAGAATGAATTTTCAAGGTTTATATATGGAACCTATTTCCCTGATCCCCAACCAAAACACTGCAATTCCAATTAAAATCGGTTTATTGATGCTTAATCATCAATTAAGAGGCAAGATGGGCCAAGGGTCTGAAATATCGGCTTGATAACTTTTATTTCAGTGAAGTAGGTGGAATCACGCCACGGAAATGAGTTCCTTGGCTCGAATAATCACGAAGATATGGTGTTACTCTTCGGGAAACGGCGTATAAAGGCCTTTGGGGGGATTTTAAACGTATAATAAAGTGAGAGCATAGCGTAACAAAATAAAATTAAATTAGTTCAATGTAAAAAGCACTGACTTTCTTGCTGATTTTCGCGTAGCAATCCCATGTAACATCAAATGACCGCTTCTCTCTTCTTCCGGGTCCCGCATATCCGATTTAATCAAAATCGTCGAATCCAGTACAAGTTGTTGGCTTTAATTTCAATTCGAAAAAATGAGCAAAGTTTAAAACCAGATGTGTTATATAACTGTCATTTCCATCATCGGATTCCACAAATGCCAAATGGAGTTGCGCCCATCCGGCCCATCCTTTCTCGGCATTTTGGGTCCATTTATCATCTGGGCTTCCCTTTCCCTCCGGAAACAACTTTCACCATATGGGCATGCATGCTGATGTAAGCGGGGTGGGGTTAAAACTTAAGGATAGATTATCATTTAGAGAAGAGAGCCTAGATTAGGTCTCTGCTTTTCTTCATCTGCTCCAGTTTGCTCCTCCTTTTGATTTTGGTGGACTTAAGCAGGATGAGGCTGTAGTCCATGCGCAGGAACCGCACGAGGGCCATCTTGAACACGGTTACGAGGCTTTCCGGCTGGGAGGGGTCTCTTAGAAAGGTGCGGAGTTGCTTGGGACTGATATATGACTTTGTGAGGGGGAATTGATCTAAACAAAGGAAAAAAGTCTGAAACGCCACTTTGGAGATCGAGTTTTTTATAGAGTTCCTGTATGAATTTCTTGGTTTGGTCATGCTCTAAGAGGTAAATGATGAAGGCTTTCAAGATATTAGACATAATATTTCTATCTTTGTTCTGATTCCTCCATCCGAAGTTCTCATCCTTTTCTTTCTGAATAGAGGGTGGATTACCTTTATAGCTCTCTTTTTTTTGGGAATTTTAGCTTTTTCTTCTTCGTCTTGTTGGAGTGATTCTCGGGTGGTGGCATTTGCCTGTAGAATGAAATTTTGCTTTTATTCCACTTGTGAAGGATTACTTGGATTAATAATGAGAAAATTGGTGGCGGGTTGCTGGAATTAGGGGTGCAGGTAGAAAATAGGCTGGAATGGGGTCACGGCGTCGAGAGATGGCTGCAAAAAATAATAGAAGCTCATCTTGTATAATATTAATAATATAAATAAATTAGGCCTGTTAATTATAAACGCACAACTTGAAAAGTAGAACAGCGGCTAACGATGCGCCAACCCGCAGGGCACCTTTCTAAACGATTTGGTTAGAAGTCAAAACATAAAATTGGCTCAAGATATTCATTTAGGCAGGAGTGAACAATAGTGCAGTTACGCGTGATTTATCCTTGCAACAATAATACGGACCCATCGACCATACTAACTGCATTATTTTGCGTATAAATTATGAATAACTTACTTGACTTATCTTTAGAATATTATTACACATCGCTAAAAAACAAGGCATTTTATTACTCGTATTATAATTATGATGTTAAGAATGGCTTAACTCGATTGGAAATCAAGCGAAGAGGAAACGGTCCGGCTTAACACATATCTAAGGCAATGGAGGACGGAATAGCCAATTCCATCCTATCCTTGAGCGTAGCTACCACCTCCACGGAAGTAATGCATTGACTTTATCATTATCATCTCAACACCCATACTTCTCGCAATTCGGATCCGCTCAACTCATATCAAAAAATTGCACGCAAAAAATACCCTAGCTTTTGGTGGTTTGCCCTACCATCAAGGCTTTTAGAATAGAAAAAAATAAAATGTTCACATGGATGGAATGGAAGGTTTTCGATGGCGGTCTTAACTTCATTTTAAAAAATATAATAGAATATATTGAGTTTGGAGCGCAAGTGAATATTATACGCAAAAATTAACCCAAGATGAAGTCGAACAATCCGAATACTGAAGCTCCTCACTGCCTCACCAGATATAAAATAATTAACAAATATAAATTCAACACCGAAAACAGGAAGATTACCTCGTTGACGGTGCCCTAGCCATGCAGGAAAAAAGAGTAAGCTGAGAAATGAGCCAGCTTAGCCCTCATTAATGCTTTCAGTAAAAATAATTGGATGATTTAGTTGATGGAAATTCAGCAGGGTTATATAAGAGGAAAAATCTGCAGTTAATTGGCAAACGAACGCGCTGAGTAGATGAATGAGGGCTCCATAAACACGATCATGAACTAATGATTTGGACCTTGTACTTGTTGGCCTGCAGCGTCCCCGGCAGAGTTTCGATCACCTTATTCTTGACGTTGACCATCGACTCCTTCACGACCTTCTCATACCTCGCCTTATTAGCTATCCTCTTCAGTATGAGCATCGATTTCGGACTCCAGCTCTTCGATCTTGCCCATGAGTTCCCGCTACCGTTCGATGTACTTGCTGACGATCATTTCCTTTTGGCCCAGCTCCTCGTAGACCTTGGTCATGGCGTTCACCTCGTTTTGGGCGCTTTTGAGCTGTGCGAGAACTTTTCGATGTGGTTTCGCTGCAGAGAGTTTTACTAGCGTAGCTGCTGCAGCAACTCTGCAGTTGGAAGTTGTCCTCGTGGCACTTCTGGTTGTCCTTCTTCAGTTCCCGGTTTTATCCTCGCAATCTTTCCATCTAAATGGGCTAAAAAATACTTCTAGTTTGAAGTCCTCGCAACTTTTTTCCATGTACAAAAACCTTTCCTTGAAGAAGCTTTCTTCGGGAGGTGGTGAGGCGGTTCTCAGGTTCGTTTTCTCTTTCCTGAGTGTCTCATTCTCTAGTTGTAGTCGTTGTATTTCCGTGACTTTTTAATTGTAGGCATGATAGAGTTGATTGTAATTTTGCTGAGTCTTGGCGAGGAGTACCCAGAAGATGTAGAGTCGCTGATTTGGATGCCAATTTATCGACGAGTAGTTGTATGGGTTCGTCCATGGAGCAGCGCACTTGCATTGATTTGTGATTGATCATGATGACGTTTAAATATGATTATAGAAATGAGGCTGTGAGAACAGATCCATAAACATAAAAATTATTCAGTAATCATTGATATATTTATAAAATTGCTAAGTCTGCAGGATGGACCATTACCAACACACCACCGCAACCGCCACTTATACCAGAAATCTCCTCCTCAGCCCCCATTTCCCTGGAGAAATCCCTCAAGAATGCCCTCGCCATCACTCTCATTAAAAGCTGTTTCAGTAGGTATCGTCTCCGATCCCTTGCCTTCTCATACAAGCAGCTGCAATTCCACGTGCTCCGCTTAGGCCAGCCAGTTCCCACGGACGTCTCTTTCCTGCAGAAACGCATCAAGGAGTGCGACGACTCCATCTCGGAGATCCACTAATCGCAGCTCCACAAGGAAAAGTCGATGGAGATTCTCAGAAACATCAAATCATCACTCGAAAAGAAAAGAATCCCGCATTCGCATCCGCGAGGCCACTCGTGAAGGCCATCAACTAACAGAGAAATAAAATTTTAGATGAGATCACTTAAAAACTATAAGTCAAGAACAGAGTGCCCCCCTTGAAGCCAGAAAAACCCATCGAAACTCTTCAATTGAATAAACGCGTTGCCAAACTGGAACCTTCATGCAGCAGATCAAGAAAGAGAGGGAGCGCGAAACCACCTAAGGCCTGCTGTTTCATCGAAAAGCAGAAGATTAACAGAATCAACCTGCACATGCTCGAGGAGAGACTGGCTGAGGAACGCAAGAAGAGCGAAAGCATGGGCAAGCATCGAGAAATATTCACCAGCATCCAGGAAATCAAAGGAGAACTCAAGAACATGCAGAAGACTCACTAAACGCTCATGAAATTGCCAGAAAAAAAGTAGGAACTGCCTGAAAAGAAAATTAAACCAGAAATGCCGCTCCAGTTGAAGTTGTGCCTTAACGGAAGAACGAAATTGTTGTGCAACAAGTAACCCCAAGAGAAGATATTGCAAGAAACCAAATACGAAAGTAGGTGATCATCCCGAAGCCACCATTTTAGCTGCAAAAAGTGGAGCCGATTGTGCACCAACTCCCGACGCCAGTTTTCAATTTCTATAATGTGATGCCGGCTCCTCACCCTATGGTCCCTCCACTCATCATGCCAGCCAATGTCACCCACTATCCTAAGCCTCCCAACACTGAGCGCATAGTAATCCCTCCAACTGTTCAATTTTCTCACCAGCAAGCATACCGAAGGCCTAAATTCTCCTTGAAGACTCCTGATTTAATATAATGAATAAATTCATCAATTTTCCACCATCTTCAACCGAATTCCGGCCATCCCAGCCAATACGGTCATATTTTCCTTTTCATTCCTTCATAACTGGATATCACTCTGGAGATCAAGGATGATCATCCTCTCGCAAGAACCTGCTCATTAGCTACGTCTTTAATACAGCTTTTGTCAATGTGACTAGGTAGGAACCAAAATATGTAGTTTAGGAGCGATCACCGCCGATCACCGCCATTGCTCGAGTGACTTATTCCTTCTTATTCTCATTTAATTCCATCTAACCATTCTTTCTTTCCTTTATGGACTGTTATACCCCTTTATTTTCTTCCTGCTTGGCAATACTATTAAAAAGTAACCAATTTGCCCATTTCATATATGATTAAATCAAATTAGTTACTGTTTCTGGGATAATTATTATATTTAATATGAACGCATAGAACAATGAAGACGACTCCATGAATTTCTCCATAATCGACAAGAATTAATCCCACCAAGACCACCTCGATTTCAGCGTACGTTCCCTTTTGGAAAATAATCAATCAACTCCAAAAAATAAATAGGAGCCTCCTGACCCCACCACTGCACGCCAAAATGTCTTCAACAAGATCAAACAGATACAACACAACACCAGTAAAAGCATCATTCGCCAAAACACCCCAAAACCGAATAATGCTCTCAACAATTTCTAAAAGACCTTTCGAGGATGGAGAAGGACTTAGCTTCGAGGCCGAATCCTATAACATCTATGACGAAAATCCTAATAACTCCATTGATGTCATCCAGAACAATAAATCCAAGACCCTCTCCTACCTCAAGGTCACCAAGGAATTCACCAATAAGTCCATCAGCAAGGAAAACCTACAGGATTTCAACGATTATTACGGGGATCTTATCATCGATTTCCACAAGAAGGATACAAAAAATAAAGAAAAAATTGTCAGTATCACCGATAGCAAGAATCTGAGCAATAACTTGTCAAGCTCACGCTCCATTTCAACAAGAGCAAGAATAAAAAGGAAAGTAAAGCTAGCCATTAGCTTAGGAACTTCTACCGCCTCAAGATGCCAAATCACAATCAAAAAATAAGCAACTTGTGGAGCCTAGGAAAAGCAAGAGCAAAAGCTTATCCCATAAGATAGGCCTAGCCAATTCCAAGAGTCAAAGTAATCTAAAGACCAGTACGGAGGCTGAAACCTTTGAAGAAAAGGTATTTACAGAATACTATGGCACTGATATCAATTTCAATCCTCCCAGAAAGGATGCGAAGAAGAAGTTGACTGGTCTCTCAGGGATTTCCTCTAAGGAAAAATCTAAATCTAAATTGAGTTTGCTATCTCCAAGGACGAAGCCATCTCAAAAATGCATATCAAAGAAATGAGTGATGCCAAATTAAGACTGATGGTATTGAATTCAATGATTTTTATATCAATTTTATCACATTGCTCCATACCTTCCGAACTTGTAAATCTTAATCCCCATTTCTGTCTTGCTTTTCAATTATTTGATCATTCTCCAGAAGCATTATTTTCGATTCTACTCTAGCTTTCACAATATAAATAAGCTTCATTTACATATCTTCAAAGGTTTCATCTGCAGCTTGGCTAAAAAGTTCAAGTATAGCTTATTGTTGTACTATCGAATCTTCATTATGACTTTTTTACTCTTAGAGGTAAAGGATAAACCTTTAAGAGTTTCGAATGTTTAGAAAGACAGTCGCAGTCAACTATCCTGTTGTATTCTACATTATGCATCAATACAGAGTTTTAGCTGTCGAATATTGGGAAATTTGCACTTTCTGAGGGCTACAGTTTGTGATCAAATTATTGCCTATTCATAAAATCTATACTTAAATCCAAATTTTCGAGTAGTGGTGCATTCAGACCCATCAAAAACTCTATGCTCACCAAGTTGCACTCTCTATATCAACATAGGCAAACCCATCTCGAGATTGGTCAGCTGTTCAAACGATATCTTCGGCTGCAAGATGTAGCTAGGATGAGGAATATCTTCATCAAGATTGATTTACTTAAATGAATGCTTTCAGCTCGGACAATTGTGGCGTAGTTGACGACCGTCCTGCATAGATGCTATTCGCTGAATACTATCTTAGCAGCTATTTACCAACACCCCATGAGCTTTTATCAAGATCTAGCTTTTCCGCCTTATCCATGATTTCCTTCCTTTTTTCTATTGGCAAATCTTCGGGAAAGTCAAATTATACGATATCTTCTGCCATTATATATAATTATGATTCAATACTAATCTTTAAACAATCATTTCTCGGCCTTTCACTATCTGCGCTTATAGAAAAGAATGTAGGCGCTCTCGCTCACCACATCTTTCGAGGATCTCAGAGCAGTCACGCTGCTGTCGTCAAAATCGTACCAATCTCCACTCTTTGGGTCCCTGAATAGCAAAATCTTTACTTGCAGTAAGCGGTATAGTGGCCGCCGCCGGTGCTGCCGAAGTGATTGCTGATTGCGATCAGATCGTAAAGCACACGGATGCCCTCGATTTCCATCTAAGTTTCCTTCTTGAAGTATGCTTCGGAAGGTCCTCGTTGACCAGGTAGTCGGTGAGGTCAAGACCTTAGATGGGGAAATCGACCAAACTAAATAAATTGAAAAATACGCGCCAATCTTCTCGGAGAAGTAGTCTTTGCGTTTGAATCTCTTGAGGCAGAGGATGAGGATCTTTGGAGCCTTGTAGATCTTCATTTCCTTTTTGGCAAGCACGAAGTCCTTGCACTTCGGACAATACCAAGCGTTGTCTTCAGCCAAGGTTTCTTCTTTTTCGAAGAGTCTGAGGCAATCGTAGATGGAGACGCTAGCCTGTGAGCTTGGAGCAGCACGGTCAGATCCTCCCTTGGAGAATGTGTTTTAGTTTTCTTCTTTGATCTCATCGAATATCTTCTCGATTTCCTTTTCGTCTTGCCTCCAGTAGAGCTCAATATCGATTTTTTTCTCCTTCTGGTACTCGCTTTTCGGATTGAACTTGACATACTCACTGAAGAGTTATTAATTGTAGGGTAGTTTGCAGCCAGTGCACTGTTTCTCATTGCAGTAGCTGCATGTGTAGTACCTGGATATAGGAATGAGCAAAATCCTGAAATTTCTTCCTTTTAACCACATTTATAAACTTCTTGTAGAAATCTTCCTCATTTTCAATGGTCTGCTTGGTGATTCTTGCGAAGTAGCCGATTATTTGGAAGTAAACTTGCTTGTTGGTGAGGTTAGGATTGACGAAGAAGAGGTGGTAGGGAGCGATGTTCTTACGATAGGTTTCTCCGGAGTAATACTTGTTGTTGACCACATTTGCCACCATGATCTTGATGTCAGTTGCAGGATTCTCATAATCGTTGAGCTCACGCACGTAGAGACTACGATAGTTGTATTATCTCTTGATGTCACTCAAGGTTTCGGTTGGGTCAATGCTGTCACAGGATGAATAGGAACTCACATATACGACTAGTCTTTTTTATGGAGCCACACCAAGGATTTGCTTAAGTTCGCCCATCTTATCCTCCAAAGTGTAATCTTTGTCCATGCCAAATGTCAAATAAACCTTCTTGGTATAGATGTAATCCTTCACGTAGATGAGTTCGATTTTCTTCTTTGAGTTGTCGATCAAGGGAAGCGTGCAGACTGAGAATGGATCGAAGGTAATTGAGATGTTTTTGCAGGTTGGGTTAGGGCATTCCACTTTGGATTTGAACTGCCCGTACATAAGGTCCACAATGATGGATTGGTTACGCTTGAGGAAGGTTTCCCATGCTTACTTAGCAATCACTGCATCAGGCCTGCCATCGTAATCGTTGATAGTTGTGTATGGTTTTTATTTGACTCTGTTCAAATCTTCATGGAGACCATCGAGGAGGTAAGTGATGAGCTAGCCGCTATCGTGCTGGTTGTATCCGGAAAACATAGGCTGGAATTTGCCGATGCTTTTCTTGAGATGGTTTGGAGAGAAAGTGCTTTCAGTCCCAAGCCAAAGATTCTTGATCATCTTGGCATACTAAGTTGATAATTCTCCGTGAGTTCCCAGCTTGTTCTCTTTGTTGATTTCTTTCAAGTATTGGTTGGAAAGGAAGAACTTAGTGAGTGGTTCAATGTGAGATAGACACTGGAGGCCAGAGTTCATGAAGCAAGTATTTCCTAAGTTTCTCAATCCTGTAAGGCCATTTCTGGAGTCTTCATTTTGCTAAAGTTCTTTTTCTTCTTAATCAGATTCAGCCTCGTTGGGGCATCTGTACTTATGATGGCTTTTATCGTAGCTTTTGCATT
The DNA here is from genome assembly GCF_008831285.2 of Nymphaea colorata. Lineage (NCBI taxonomy): Eukaryota > Viridiplantae > Streptophyta > Magnoliopsida > Nymphaeales > Nymphaeaceae > Nymphaea > Nymphaea colorata. The sequence goes on along the minus strand of NW_022204654.1, from coordinate 11,336 downwards.
ATTTGGAGCAATAGACTGCATACTTGCAACTGCAGACATGGGTGAGTTCTTGTTACTTCTTGCAGTAGCTGCATGAAGCCTTCAGCTTGTGCTGGAGGTTGAAGAATACCCAATTTTCACGACTTTATCTCATTTATGCAACGATAATCGTGTCCTTTGTTATGTCAAGTTCCCTGATCTGCTTTGTTTTGTCGATCTGGTCGCCCTCGATGAAGAGTTTATAAGTAAATGAAGGATTGGCCTTGCAGCCTTGCAAGAAAGTGTTCAGCAAGATCGGTTTCCTTACTTTTTCGGGCATGATCCAAAGTTTTAAATAATCCTCGTAGGCTATGTGAACCCTCTCTTCGGATTCTACCCAATTTCTGAGTATTTTTCCCACCGAGTGGATAAAGGTCTCAACGGTGGCATATTTGGAGAACTGAACGGTGACTTCTGTTAATTTGGTGGTTCTTTCTTGCTCGATATCCTTCAGGATGCTCATGATCATGGGTACTAGAGCAACCTTTTGGAAGTAGAGCTCTACGACCTTGCCATCTGGGCTGGTCTCGATTTTCTCTTCAATGTATAGCCTTCGTAATATTCGCGAATGGCCTTCCAGGAATTTAAGTCCAAGTATTAGAAGTTAACTCCCTAGGTCAAATCCGCTTTCAATTTTGTGTTTAGGTATTTCTCTGAGGCTTCATCAAACTTTAGCGTTATTTTTTCGTTAAGATCTATGATGTCTTCATTGATGGGCGGCAACCTGCCACATCCGATGGTCTAGATAACCCAATGTCTACTTTTTGATGAGGTTTTCCTGAAATGACTTCATCGTAACTCACATATTTTTTCCATCTCTTAAGCCTATATTACAAGATCGTTACCATCTACTGGAGACCAGGTAGACGAATTCATGCTAGAAGAACTCACTTTTTTTGAAAGCCGTATAAGATGTGTGGAAATTTCTGGCCTCTTCGATGAGTAGTTCCAATTTGGCTTCACCTATTTCCTCAATTTCAGGCTCGTCCTCATAGGGATCGACCGCCGCTGCTACGTTTAGCTCGTCCTCCATGCTGTACTTAATGTTGTTACTCTCTGTACTCATTATAATTAACTCAACAAGAATCAAATCGAATTAAACGTAAAATTGTCTATATAAATATAATTAACCTTAATATCACCCTCCACACAAAGGCAATTAACATGTGGAAATCCATTGGCTCCATACCCAGTCCCACCGGAAAACCCAAGGCCGAAGTAGCCTATGAACCCTTTGCGCAAGCCAGCAGACTTAGACTCAACGAGTCCCAACTATCAGGAGATCATTCTGCTCAGTTCATGCCTCAATATTTCTCCAAGAAAAGGTCTCCTTAGGGACTTCCACATCGCAGCCAATCGCAAAAGAGCTTGGAAATACTACCCATGCATTCCCCAATATCGTCGCTGAGGGATGTTATCTCTCCTGATGCAAAATCAAAAGTAGTTTCTGTTAGCAGTAAGGTCAAGGACGAGCATAGCATAATTTCAGCTTACAAATAAATAATCAACGACTCCATTACCACGAGAAGGATAAGGGTAAGCATTAGTAGATATACGCTTAGCTTAAAAAGATCAAATAATAGCAGATAAAACTGAAGAAAACAGTCCAGCATGAACTCAACGGTCTCAAAAACCAAATCAAGTAAACAGAAGCGGAAATTCTGTCACGCTTGAACCAGGTAAACTCATAATCTGAAGCGAAAAAGAAGGAAGGACTCAATCCCTAAATCCTCTCCAAAATTAGACAGTAAAGCATACGTTTCAACGAAAGGATAAGAGATATCGAGAATAGAAAATAGCAAGTAAAGGAAAAATACCGTCTTAAGCATCAAAAATGATTATTTATTAGGATTATTTTTCACCGTTATCTTATTATCTATCACCATTCTTGATTCTTATGCTTGCCAAACTATTTCTAAATCACTCTTCCCATCAATAAGTAGCATATATTTTTCATTACTGATCATTTTGAATAAAAACCATATCTCTTATTTCCATCCCACCATAACACTTTTGCCTATTTATTGAAGCTCGTTACTGGGGACACACGACTAAACTCGAAACTTCCTTTCATAAAATCATAGTGAATGGGCTTTAAACATTTACTGTCATTTATTGATTTATTTATTTTATTTAAATTGAAACTAAGTGCCATGAGCAAAGAAGCCTCAAAGTAGGGTCCCAACCACGTAACTTCATTTTTATTCAGTCTAATAAAGAAGTTGCACTGACTGCGTGTGCCTAATCATCTTCATAGCCGTCACCGTTACCATGCTTGGATTGGGAATTTATTCATGGACCAATGGAAACTTCAAGAGATTAACTACTGCCTACGATCCTGACGGAAAAGGATGCGGCGTAGATTATCCAAAGTTTCCCTATATCTATTTCGCCTCTCCCCATGCGGATGTAATTTTCTCATGATCTAGTCCCTCTGGGTGACCGTTTGCGTTTCTTAGTGCCCTGTCGCTGGAGATAAGGTACTCAAATGCCAGCCAAACTCAGTGGTCAAGACCTGTCTTCCTGTTAATAATGCCGATAACACAAAAACTGTCCAAATCTATGACTCTAGTCTATGTATCTTAGTGACTATTTAGCCGTGAATACTGCTTGCCTGCCAACTTCAGGAACTTAAAGGCGGAAGTAGCAGCAGCCATGGGAGGTTCAGCGACCAAATCTCTTCTCTTATGGAAAACTATGTATTAATCATCCTCGCTTCCCTATTGCCATCATCCTAGCACTCATTATCATGCTCTTCGTCCGCATCACTGCCAGCTGCTTCATTTATCTTCTCATTATCGGAACAGTGGGTGTCCTGATTGCCTTTGGAGCCTACCTCTTCATGATGCCTTCTCTTCAACAGGGATCTACTTCAGAGCCTTTGATTGCCGATGACACCACAAGAATTTTGATTGCGGTTGGAGTCATTATCCTTGCCATTTTGATCATTGTGATGGCCTGCTGTTTCAGAAAGAGATTAGCTCTCGCCTCTTCCATCGTCAAGGTCTCAGCTAACTTCGTCTCGTCTAATTGCGGAATCGTCTTCTTGCCACTTGGGCTCTTCGTTGTCATGGTCCTCTTCATCGCTTTGTGGATTCTTGAAGCTTTGGGATACTATTCCCTCGGAAATCCTTCGACTGTTGAGCATCAATATCCCTTCCAGCATTTCGACGTTCCCAGCTGGGCCTTAGCAGTTGGAGTTTTCCACGTTTTCTACTTGTTGTGGACCCTGTTCTTCCTCATCGAAACTGGCTCATTCATCATCGGAGGTGCTGCTGTCTCATGGTACTACAAGCGCGAAGCCCCCTACGGAGAAGCATCAGCAAGATATCGCAAGAAGCACATCGGTAGCGTCGTCCTCGGAGCTTTCTTCATGGCGCTGCTCGGCATTATTAAATTCATCTATGAGCTTGTGACTCCCGAGCAAAAGGAAGGAGAGAAGGGTCTGCTTGCCAGCTACAAGAAGTGCTGTGATTGCATCTGCTGCCTTTGCACAGCTACTTGTTCAAGTGGTTCAACAGTGGAGCCTATACCGTCGTCAACCTGGCAGGTGACAGCTACTGCACTGCTGCTGGTCGTGCCTTCACCGTCAGACTCAACAACATCGGCACCAGCTCTATGTCGCCATCGTCCAAACCGTACATTTTGCCTTATTTAGCTCTTCACCTTCTTGATCAGACTGGGAATCACCTTCCTGACCGTTTTCTTGGTATATCTGCTGATCCAATATATCCCAAGCTTCAGAGAAAAGGTTCAAGATGCCACCCTCATCTTGGTGATTGCGGGTCTATCGCCTTCACTATTTCTTGCTTCTTCATTTCAGTTTACTCTGACGCCATGGATGCTATCTACACCACTATCTGTTGGAGGCAGAAGAGGGAGGAGATATCAACCATTGCCCAGCCGAGCTCCAGGACTTCTTGCAGGAGGCAGAAAAAGGAGAAAGTGCATACAAATGATTTACCCCAAAATATTCATTAAGCCAAACAATTTACTTTAATAAAATTTGATTGAATGCAAAGATATTGGTCAATTATTATCTGTACGTAATCTTTATTATTAATATTGTATTGTTGATGCTCGAAGACATAATTGAGTTGGTAAAGACAGACGATGCCAGCATTTCAACTCATCTTTAAAGAGACTCAGACTCGTGCTCAAATCCTTTGCAAGCTACTCCAAGGAATCAGAAACTCTTCCACCTCCCACCTTAATCCCTGTATGCTTATTCTCAGTCCCTGATCTCCTCAGAAAATTACTCGGCTTATCAGAGGACGACTTTCTTTAGGAAGTACCAGAAAAGGCAGGATTAAGAATCTGCGTCCAGACCTATCTGAAAGGTCTGCTGAAGCTTTTAGGATAATGCGACTAATAAATCAAGCATGTTGTGGTCCAGAGCATCGCTAAGAGTGCATTCCTTACTCCTCCATACGAGCCCTTCGCTCGCAAATGGTTGAAGGAACTCATCAAGATCTGGGCTACGTCAACCGAGAATCTCAATTTAGGCTTGAGGTGCTTCGTGGCATTCTAAAAACTGATGAGAATCGGTACAGATGAGTTCTACATGTGGGGACTCAGAAGGATCTACGTTGGATTTTTCGAACACTGCGGGCAGGTCACGTGGAGGACCCTCGAACATATCAATTTCATGGCGAACTGCTTTTGCTAAATCATCAAGTTGAAGCCAGAAGGGCTTACTACGTCCTTTTTGGCTATGTGAGGACGCTAGCTGTCCAGGTCCAGTCGCTGAACGGAATGAAAGGAAAGCAAAAGGCTGAGCTTGCCACTAAGCTATATTCTCAGCAAATGATTCAAATCTTTAGACTACTGGTGCAAGTGGTAGGAAAATCAGGAGAGGAACTGTCTGCCTTGGTGTTCCCGCTTTCTGAACTCATCAACGCCTATGAACACATCTCCTAATCTCCTGAGTATCTTCCTCTGAAGCTTCATCTAGTCAAAGTTGAGCTCTAGCTGATGGAATTCACAGGCGTATACATCCCTCACGTCTTGGATGCACTCCTGAAGATCCTTAAATCAGGACCTTTGCAGCGAAAAAGTTCTAGAAAGGCTGGAGTTAGGGCTCCATCGATTGGGATATCGTCTTTCTTTGACATAGCTGAAGAATACTAATGTTCTCAATGACATTTTCGGAAAGGCGGTTTTCTACATCTACTGGCTACATTCAATCACTACTCATTCTCTGGCAGGCCCTGAAATAGCAGACAAATAGCTAAGCACCTGCTTGAGCTTGAATTTGGCTTTAAGGCTATAAGAAAGATATAAAAATGGTGGCAAAGCTACTAAAGGGGACAGCCTCACCATTGAAGAATCAAGAAGAAAAGAAAATTGGCACTGGTTGGCAAGGATACAGACAAGTTTGAAACGTTTTTGGCAAGGATAAATTGGCCTTAGAAGGCAAAGAGAAATACAAAACTCTCTTGGAGGAAAATTAAAATATCCTTCGTGCTAAAGTGCTTGCATAGCATGAAGATCAAGGATAGGAGAGAGCTAGAAGTAAGAAGGAGAAGATGAGGACGAACTGGAGAGTGGTTGGTAGTAGGCTTCAGAAGGTGCCTCTGAATTCGAATAGCCTCAATAGGAGAAGTAGCACAAATAGGAGGAAGAGAGTATCAGTTACTAGGGCGACCCCGAAGATGCTGACTAGGCTGCCAAGCAATGGTCGTAGCATGAGTGGTCTAGCCAGGAGGAATATGATCAATGAATACTAGCTTTTCTATATTTAATATAATATGCTGAACCGAAGGGCTCATGGCCACCCACAAGCAGAGCAACCAAAAATATAGGCCCTCAAAAAAATATCCGCCTCAGATCGATTCCCCTGCTTCGCCTGCTTCGACAATCCGCGCGAAAAGGTCAGCTGCAAGGAGTGCGAGGGAAACGGGTGGATCCCCGGTTCGCATCCCATGGTCCAGTTCGCTGAGGATTTCATCGAGAAGCGCCTTCACGGCATGGCCTCCAGCTAGATGAACAGCAGTTCCAACAACCACAGCGATATTGGCGATATAGCAGTCCGCATGTCAGGCTCCTACGACCCGCGCAAGAAGCCCGTTGAGATCTTTCCGCTCCCCTCCACGAAGACAGTCGCACTGGGGGATGAGATCCGATAGTCCCACTGCACTTATTTCGACGAACCGCTAGTGCAGCAATATTTCTGCAATGAGTGCTCCTCGGAGGACTAGCCAATCAAAGGAAAAAGGTTCCACTGTTTGGAGTGCGAGGACTTCGATCTTTGCGAGAGCTGCTTCAATATGGGAAAGCACAGCATCCACAAATTGAAGGAAATCGCTGCCATAAGGAAACCTGACAATGAGACTGTAGTCAAGCAAATCAAAGATACATTGCTGAAGAAGTCAATAAAATACAACAAATGATTCATTATCTTTTTGGTTATTATGTTGCCCATACCATCAGCACTTATCATACTACTAGCGAAGAATAAAGCAAAAAGAAAGTGTAAATCAGTTTATTTATACTCCATGCCCAGCAAAGGCAGGGTTTTCCGCTCTTCGAATGATCTAAACGTCCCCATTATCCATTCTTCCGTAATCTTACCCTTGAATCAATGCGTTTCTGGCTCTAGAGCATAGGTAAATAAAGACGCAAATCGCTATGATGGTCAATACCTATAACACCCACGAAGTGATGAGAACTCCTGCACATTAGGAATGCTGAGCGGGGTTGGTCCTCCACGCAATTAGTATAAGCTCCACAGCCAAAGTCCATAGGTTCCGCAGCAATAATCCTTACTGTTGATGCGGCATTCGCTCAGATTATCGGTGAAGTAGTGAGAACAGGGCATTGAAAATCCATAGCCTCCACAGCCGATGATTGGGTATACGATTGAGAATACGATGGAAAGGAGAGGAGGGAGAGGAAGGCCCAAAAGGATACTTTAAGCGGTAGGTTTCGATCCATTGTGTCTCGAAGGGATTCAAAGGTGCGCATCATGTTGTTTGGTTATCAAATCTTGCAGAGCGTGTATTAATTTTAATTATCCAAATTAATAGCTCATGGTTGAGCTACCCACAGACAAGTATAAAAGATAAGAATATATCAAACCGTCAGACAGAATCGTTCATGAATTGTTTGGCATTTTTGACATTTATGACTTTTGGATGTTGGTATTTGTATTTATTGGTTGATATTTAATTAAATGCAAAATTACATTTAATATTCTTCCTATTGTCCTCCTGCTCAGCCGTAAGGATCTAAAAATCGATATAAATCTCGGAGATGCAGTAAAGTCATGGATGGATCATATTGGGTGGTGCTTCATTATCGTTAGGGATAATGAAGCTTTAAACAGAGATCGAAATAGTTTCAGAACTATATGAACCTTTTGGATACAGGCTAGAAGTTGTCTTGTTGACTTATGATCAGCTACAGATATAGAAAAATTGTCATTGCTGTATTAAAGACCAATTGATTGGCTCCTAGGTGAATTAGTAAATAAAAAAGAGATTAAAGCTATAGAGAGAAAGACATGGTTTAAACTCACTTAGGCAAGAATGAATTTATGTTTGCGCTATTGAGGGACTGCTCGCATACTCTCATCAAGCAATACTTCCAAATAGGTGCAATCATAACAACTACAATCAACATAATAAATAACTCAAGTCATCTATCACGATAGGAATGGCATTGCCACTGGATAGTCATTATTGCTTTAATTATCAGCTTCTCTTATGTGTTTTACCTTTATAGAATGAAAAAATATGAGTAATTCAGTAAAATCAATCAATATCTGTTTGTTTATTTTATCTTTGCAGGCATAAGCAGTATTTTTCAATAATTAACATACTTATCTCACTTGCTTAATGGTGATCATCACTTGATCCTAAATTATGCAAAAGCTATCGTAGATGGATGCATTTAAGCAGTTTTCATCTATATATTCTGCAATCTATCGCTAAAATGGACAATCAAACAATAGCATTAACCCATCTTTACTAATATTCAATCAAAAATAGCTCTTTGCTTTCACTAATAGCGGTTTCATCTTACAATAGTTCGCAAAATTCATACTTTACGCAAGAAAATGTGATTGAATTCATCTTGAAAGGTATAAAACCCTTCCTTTTTATATTTTTCTGGCTTAATTGCAGTAAATCTTAAATATTCCACGACCAGGCAGAGATAACTTTATATGAAAGTCATGCTGATCATTGGCATGAAAGCCATATCTTCTCCATTTATAACCTGTCTCTTTGACTAATAACTTATATACATGCACAAATTTGAATATAGGCATTCAGAATGATAATTGATTTGTTCATCAATTACTGCATAATAAGATGTTTCATGGGATGCTCATCAGCACACTACAAGGTCTCACTAACTAACAAGTCCTTTATGGAATGATATTCATATAGTTATAAGGCAGTAGGTAAAGTATCATGCAGGCTTGAAGTTGGTGAACCATCGATCAATGATACTGGCCGATGCCAATCCCTTCAGCACTTCCTCGTACTTGTGGCTCCACTTCACACCGTCGCTGGTGGGCTAGTTGAGAGTGATCTGCTTCATCATTTCCGTGAGGGAGTTGGAGTAGAGGTGATCGATGGCCATCTTGCCCTTCACGAACAGCACATGCTCGGAAATCAGCTTCCTTTGTGGGGTGAAGACGCCGTGGGACCTCCAGAGTGGGTTTAGGTAGAGCGATTCCATGAAGCAGTCGACCAGTTGGAGGATTTGGTTGATTTTGTAGGACGCTTGTTTGGCCTCTAGTGGCTTGGTTTTTGACTTCAGGAAGATGGTTTCAGTGATTCCGAAGTAGTGCTCGTAGGATGTGATCAGCTACACTGTCAGGTTGTCTAGCAGCTGGTAGTAAGCTGGGAAGTTCGATATCTACAGCATTAGCTGTACGGTCAGGGCGAAGTCTTTCTCAATGTCGTTCATTCGCTGGCAAAACATCTGATTGTAGCCGTTCTAGAAGTATCCCAGCAGCTCCTCCAAAGGCTCGTGCAGCTTGATGCTTTAGACCATCACTTTTGCTATTTTTTAGAAGGAAAATTCAAGCGGCAGCTTTGAACTGCCTGCAGATACTGCTAATCAGACATGTCGATCAGGCTCAAGTTGCACAAAGTCATAGCTTTCAACAGGAGAGCCATTATTTCCTTATGATTATTTCATCATTTTCGGGAGCGTTTCTGACGATGGCAATCAGCATTTTCCTTGTATTTGGGAATTCAGTTCTTCCTTTTGGAGAGCTCCTTGAGAATGACAAGGAACTATTGCTGTATCTTGCACATGGTCTTCCGGTTGACCAAGTTTCCCTCTCCTTCCACCAGAAAGCACTCAGCGTAGACTTATAGGACGTGATGGAAGATGGCTGAGTTGGCTACTGGGGTTTTCTTATCAATCATTCCGAAGAGAGCTTCGTAGAGGCTTTCATGAGCAGTCTCAGGCAGTCCCAGGAAAGAGTTGGCGAGGTAGTAGCAGACCTTCTTGATGAGGTAGGGCATGTATTCACGGTAACTGGTCGTCCATGGGTAGTTGGACAGTTGCGTGCCGATGATGAGCAGGTGGGAAATCTTGAGGATGTGGTGGTTGGAGCGTTTCATGTTGCTGTTGGAGTTCAGCTATTCTTCATGCAGGGCAATGTGCCTGAGAACAAATTCGTAGATGTCGCCAAAGAGAGTGGAGGAAACCAGGTATTTGTTTTCCCTGAGGAACTTTCCGATGAAGAGGTAGTAGATGAAGCTGCCCTTCAGATCGATTTTGATGTGGTAGTTCACTAGCTTGAAGATAATGCCTTCGCAGTCAAAAAGCTCCATTACTTGCTTGTTGGCTCCGAAGAGCAAGGATAAGACTTGCTACTGGTTGCAGATGTTCATGTTCCTCTTCACTTGCTCGAAGTATGTTGCAAGGTCTTCCTCGGCCATTCTCTCGCTGACCAGCTCGATTATCTCCAAAGCCACCTTTTTGAGCGGACTGGCGCACTCCTCCTCAAAGTCCTCCTCGATCGAGCACAGGCTGGTGAGCCATGTCACAAGGCAATCGTACCCTTGGAGGCTCAGGATCTGCTAATCCATTATGTATCGCTATTTTTATCCCAGATTCGACCGAAAGGCACTAGCCAAACTGCCATAAATGAGGCTTAGCAGCTCCTAGAACAGCTTAAGTCCTCTTTAGAGCTCTTCATCATAGACTGCTTCCTCCTTGAAGTTTGCCATTCTCTAACACAAGTTGTTGAAGTTCAGGCTTTGAGCAAGATTCTAGTTCTTTGGTAGACTTCTAAGCTTTTTTCGAAGGCAGGAGTGTATCTGTACTCGTTGAAAGCCGATTTGAGCCTGGTGATTATGATCCAGAGCATTTCATCGTTGATTTGGAGGCTGTTGATGAGGGGAAGCATTTTCTATAGGAGGTTGGGATGGAAGAAGCTCATGTAGTAGCTCAGTTCGATTGCTAATTTCACCTTCTCCCTGTCAAAACTGCTCCAAAGATCATCAATCACCTTCGCCAAGACTCCTGCGCTTCTTAGCCCAATCTTTTGCCGGTAAATTGAATCCAAGAGTTCCCTCATGCCCTCCAGCACTTGTCTGTAGAAGGCCATCAGTTCAATTCCTTCATTCTTGCAGAAGGTAATGGCCAGCTTCCTGATGAAGTTTTACGCATAGGCCAGGTGCTGCGGTTTGACGTAGTAAGCTACAGTCAGCCTGACGAGGTTTTCTGTCCGATAGCGGATGGCGGCATTCTCTGCCTCATGGCGATTGCGATCGGGGCGTGGCAAGCGGAGGTAGATTTATTCAAGTTTCTGGGAGAGGTCGAAGTTGAGGCGGTTGCTCTTGAGGATCCACCCGTTGAGGATGTAGCTGTAGGCGATGGTGTGGATGTTCTGCTATGGTGATTGCAGCAGCTTCAAAATTTCTTCGAGGAAGGCCTTGCCGTCAGCTTCTCGCAGCTGCTAGAGGCGGAGGGTGGCAGCTGCGCGGAGTGTCTGGTCGGGCGTGGTGGCGGCTACAAGCAGCACATCTTGGAGCGAATTGAACTGCATACCTCTTTTAATTAATAATACTAAGATTTCATGTCAATTAAATCATTACAGTCAAATCAAAATGAGTCATCATTGACAATCATTAAGCACGCCTTCTTTTTTAAGTAGAAATGAAAAGGAAAGATTTGAAGAGATGTTGTATGGAATATCAAGCTTTTAAAGGTCAATAGGTATGCAAGAATATCTTTAAAGGAATATCTGATAATTTTTTGAATATTTGATTTTCAAATGATGGGGTTGGGGTTGGGGTTGGGGTTGGGGTTGGGGTTGGGGTTGGGGTTGGGGTTGGGGTTGGGGTTGG
>NW_022204653.1:2500-20000 GCF_008831285.2 Nymphaea colorata | reverse complement strand
GGTCATGAGACATATAATTATCACTATAGATAAGAACCAGGATTCCAACAGTAGTGATTAATATCGACATAATAGAAGTAAGTGGATCAATCAAGTAGCCGAATTCTAAGGAAAAATCACTAGTGATGCTCCAAGACCATAGATATTCATAAATTGAGCTACCATTGATTTGCTGGATCGCCAGCTTAGTGGAAAAGACCATAACTATACTTAACAATAAAACAGCGGGAAAAGCCCATATACGACGAATATTTTTTGTTGCTGTCGGATTAAGCAGGAGTTCCAATCCTATTAACATAGTAACTAGAAGCGGAACGAAAGGTATAATCCATGCATATTGATATGTGCGTTCCATAACCATAATAATAAAATTAAATCAAACCTTTTTCCTCTATTTTCTTCTAATTAATTATATTAATTATTGTTCCCAATTCACATTCATCACCAGTTCTTATTTATTTTTTTTTTTAACACAAACCAAAATAAGGATACGAAAAGAATATTCTTTTTTATTAATCTCGCTCTTCCTCGACTATTTAAAATTTGACCCAAGGAGTTACAATTGAATTGGTCAAATGATATAATTAAGCAAATTATTGCTTAATACTAGGGGTGAAGTAATTATTAGCTTTTGATATGGATCATGAGATCCGCAAATAACTCAACCCAACAAGATCTTTTATCCAAAATCATTAACTAATTTAAATTTAATTTGAAACTGATTGATTGGCTTCCACCAGAACTTGTGGGAAATTCTATGATACTTGTAACCTCCCATATGGGTGAAGTAAGAAGGTGAAGTAAGAGGTTACTTAAATTGCCTTAATCAAGTTCAAGTAATGTTCAAGTAATGGATCATTGAACAAAAGTATTATTCGAATCGTGGGGGCGCTATGCTTTAATGGGATCAATTGGTAGAGAAAATCTTATTGTTTTATCTCATGTAGGTAATTAATTTCTGGTTATTGTTATTAAATGTATTACGACGGTAGGTATATGTAGGTTATATATATGGTCTATTTGAAATAGACTGAGATAGGAATTGTAACCTTTTATTTTATTTATTTTTCTTTTTATATTATTTATCTGCGGGGGTCGATTTCATCGGTAGTTGATACCATCGATCCTAATGAATGGAGATATGAAACAATTAGTACAATTTTCTTTCTTCTGAGATTTTCATTGTATGCAATAATAATGATAATGAATACTTCAAAAAGAGAAAAAAGATAACTATTTTTTTCTATGAGAGTTATACCTAGCGAATCGAATCTCCTTTCTTTTTATTCTCCAACTTGAGTTTGAGTCCCTAGCAATAATTTAGTTTAGTCCCTATTATATGCTATATGCGCATATTTGTATGTTATGAAGAAAATCTATAAACTAAATAATAGATATATGAATAGAAAGAATTAATGATCTATTTTGAACAATACATGTCTTCACATTCAACTTAGAAAAGTTCATTTTTGCATGGCGGTTCCAAAAAAACGTACTTCTATATCAAAAAAGCATATTCGTAGAAATTTTTGGAAGAGAAAGGGATATTGGGCAGCGGTAAAAGCTTTTTCTTTAGCTAAATCCATTTCTACCGGTTATTCAAAAGGTTTTTTTGTACGACAAAAAAAATGAAATAAAAAAAGCAAAGAATAAATAATAATGTGATAAGAAACCCTTCAAATGATCTAAATCAACATCAATCAATGATTGGATAAATTAATGATTCTGTATCATATATTGGGCCCTCAAAATGGCACTATTTGTGTTTTAAAGGGCGTTATTAGACGCAAGATACAAGGTTCAATATAGTGAATAGAGTGCATTTTTATATGATTTGCGAGATGGGGATTGCCATTTTCCCCATCGATTCACTATTTTCCCCATCGATTCACTATTACTAAGCTTTAAGGTAAGCTAGTAACAATTATGGAACCTTCAAATATTGACTTGAATGGCTATTCTTCGATTGATTCAATAATCATCTATTGCAATTGCATTGAACCTCTCAATATCGACGATTGAATATGCATGAGTTAGTATTACTTCGAACAAGCCGCCATGGTGAAATCGGTAGACACGCTGTTCTTAGGAAGCAGTGCTAGAGCATCTCGGTTCGAGTCCGAGTGGCGGCATTCTCTAAAACAAAAAAGGACACAACGGATCCTTTAATTCGATACCATATTTACATTCGGTAATTAAGGAAGGGTTCCCTTTTTTTTATAACTATAAAAACAAAAAATGATTGTTTATGATATTTGCAACTTTAGAACATATATTAACTCACATATCTTTTTCGATCATTTCAATTGTGATTCCTACTCATCTGATGACCTTGGTCTATGAAATTGTAGGACTATGTGATTCGTCAGAAAAAGGCATGATAGCTACTTTTTTCTGTATAACAGGATTATTAGTTACTCGTTGGATTTATTCGGGACATGTACCATTAAGTGATCTATATGAATCATTAATGTTCCTTTCATGGAGTTTCTCCCTTATTCATATAGTTCCATATTTTAGAAACTATAAGAATTTTTTCAGTAAAATAACCGCCCCAAGCGCTATTTTAACCCAAGGCTTTGCCACTTCGGGTCTTTTAACTAAAATGCATCAATCCGCAATATTAGTGCCTGCTCTCCAATCCCGTTGGTTAATGATGCACGTAAGTATGATGTTGTTGAGCTATGCAGCTCTTTTATGTGGATCATTATTATCCATAACTCTCCTGGTCATTACGTTTAGAAGAAAGATAGATATTTTCGGTAAAACCAATCATTTATTAATTAGTTCATTTTCTTTTGATGAGACCCAATACGTGAATTTTTCGTTTAGAAATTATCACAGGTATCAATTGACTCAGCGATTGGATTCTTGGAGTTATCGTGTCATTGGCTTGGGTTTTACCCTTTTAACTATAGGTATTCTTTCAGGAGCAGTATGGGCTAATGAGGCATGGGGATCTTATTGGAATTGGGACCCCAAAGAAACCTGGGCATTTATTACTTGGACCGTATTCGCGATTTATTTACATACTAGAACAAATAAAAGTTTGCAAGGTGCAAATTCAGCAATTGTGGCTTCTATGGGATTTCTTATAATTTGGATCTGCTATTTTGGGGTCAATCTATTAGGAAGAGGGCTACATAGTTATGGTTCATTCACATTAAACATCTAATTGAAGAAAAAAACTGCAGAATACATAGAAAGATTGTACACATACCCTTTCATTCTCATATACCCCTCTCATATACCATAATATTATTAACCATAATATTATTATCTCATTTATACATTATATGTATAAGGTGAAAGATATATATGTAATCAGAAATATCTGTAGTTAAATAATAAAAACTACAGATATTTCTGATTACAATTTCCTTCATTTAATTGCATTTTTGACTTGATAGAAGGAAAAATCTTCTTTTCCTTTTGATTGGTCTAGCCAACGATTGATTTGTTTGTAAACAGCAGTGCAGGATTATTGGATTGGATCTTCTGTGCTGCCCATAACCATAAAAAAATCCATCCATGAAAGCTACCCATGAAAGTAATTAGATAGAATAGTTTCTACCTTGTCAACTGATAGTGAAAGAACGAAATCTGGATAAATACCAATACCTATTATAGGTAAAAGGATACACATCAAAATAAAGATTTCTCGTGGTCCAGAATCCACAAAGTGAGACTTGGGAACATTGAATAACCTGTATCCATAGAACATCTGGCGTGACATAGATAATGAATAAATAGGAGTTAATATCATTCCAATTGCCATTACAAAAGTAATTAGTATTTTTGACATTACAAGGTATTTTGGGCTAGTAATTATTCCCAAAAATATCACAAATTCTGCAACAAAACCACTCATTCCTGGTAATGCGAGAGAAGCCATTGAGAAGCTACTGAACATCGTAAAGATTCTTGGCATTAGTATAGCTATTCCCCCCATTTCGTTAAGATAACGAAGACGTATTCTATCATAACTTGTTCCTGCCAGGAAAAAAAGTGCAGCACCAATAAATCCATGAGAGATGATTTGTAAAATAGCTCCATTGAGTCCCGCATCGGTTATAGAACTAATTCCTATTATTATGAAACCCATATGAGATACGGAAGAATAGGCTATTCTCTTTTTTAAATTGCGTTGACCAAGAGAAGTTAAAGCTGCATAGATTATTTGAATAGTCCCTACTATCATCAACCAAGGAGAAAATATGGAATGGGCGTGGGGTAATAATTCCATATTGACCCGAACCAACCCGTATGCTCCCATTTTTAATAAGATTCCAGCTAGAAGCATACATGTACTGTAATGCGCCTCTCCATGGGTATCTGGCAACCATGTATGTAAAGGTATGATCGGTGATTTGACAGCATAAGCAATAAGGAAACCCAAATAAAATATTATTTCCAATGCCACGGGATACGATTGATTAGCTAATGTTTCAAAATTTAATGTTGGTTCATTGGAACCATATAAACCCATACCTAGAACTCCCATTAAGAGAAAAATGGAACCTCCTGCAGTGTACAAAATGAACTTTGTAGCTGAGTACAGACGTTTCTTTCCTCCCCACATGGATAAAAGTAGGTAAACAGGAATTAATTCTAATTCCCACATGATGAAAAAAAGTAAGAGGTCTCGAGAAGAAAATGATCCTATTTGACCACTGTACATTGCTAACATCAGGAAATGGAACAATCGCGAATTTCGGGTAACTGGCCAAGCCGCTGAAGTAGCTAAAGTAGTGATAAATCCTGTCAATAAAATGGGTCCTATAGAAAGTCCGTCGATTCCGAGTCTCCAGTGAAAATCAAAAATATTTATCCAGTTAAAGTCTTCTTCCAATTGGATTAATGGATCGTCCAATTTAAAATGATAACAGAATACGTAGGTCGTTAGAAGGAGTTCAAATAAGCAGATACAGATAGTATACCATCGAACTACCTTATTTCCTCTATGAGGGAAAAGAGCAATTAAGGAACCCGCGGATATGGGCAAAACAACAATGATGTTAACCAATAAAAATCACTCATAGTAAAGACAAAATACACTTTGATTTGACCAGAAAAACCCGCGCTCGGATTTTTTTATTTATCGAGTACGGGTTTTTGTCGGTAAAGAGGAATCAAATGGATTCAAGGGGAGTTTTTTGTAACGTATTAATAAGCTAGACCCATGCTACGGGTTGTCTCATGCCATAAATAAACCCGTATACTTAAGAAATCCGTTGGACAAGCAGATTCACATCTCTTACAACCTACACAGTCCTCCGTTCTTGGTGCGGAAGCAATTTGCTTAGCTTTACATCCGTCCCAGGGTATCATTTCCAGGACATCTGTAGGACACGCTCGTACGCATTGGGTACACCCTATACATGTATCATAAATCTTTACTGAGTGTGACATTAGATCTATTAATTTTTTTTGGAACGTCATAAATTTTCGGTCTGGTAGCTTTAGTAAATGATTAAATATTTTGGCACCAGACGAATCGGTGATTAGACCATAAAGTTTTGTTAGAAATCTATTTCTGATCTGTTCATGAGATAGGCCCAAGATACTTTGATCTCTTATCTTTCATCAAACATGGTCATATCAGTCAATACACGTTTTGCTAATCTATAAATGAATTATAGTTATATATAATAAAGAAAGAAAACGTATAAAATTTATTGTACTCTTATTCCTAATCCATGCTTATGATCCATTGATCCATAACGTGAGTCGAGTGTCTATTTACTTCTACAGAGTGACATAACGTATATGTCTTTATATATTTTATTTGAGTAAAGGTTCCGACTACCGACTATTTTTATTTATTCAATAAATTTGATTGATTGATACGAGTTGATTTTCTGTTACGATAGATCGAAGAAACAATAGCTGGTCCAATAGCTGCTTCGGCGGCTGCAATAGCGATAACAAAGATCGAGAAAACGTCTCCCTTTAATTGGCGACTATCAAATAAATCAGAAAATGTTATGAGATTCATATTAACAGCATTCAGTATAAGTTCAAGACACATAAGTGCTCTAACCATGTTTCGACTTGTGATCAATCCATAGATACCAATAGAAAATAAATAGGCACTCAAAACAAGTACATGCTCGAGCATCATTGACCAACTCCTCGTCAATCTCGATTCATTTCAATATAAACAACAATTCAACTGATTCGATTAATTAAATGAGAAGATTCTACTGAATCTAATTCAATTATCAATCCATATAATATATATAAGAAATACAGTACCAAAAAAGACACTGAAATGGGTCGTCGAACTAACAAAAACTTTGAAATATGTCTCATGAACAATATTCCAATTTAGGGTGGACAGATAGATGCGATAACAATTACACGGAGGTTGCTTTATTTTATTTGGTTGGTTTGTTATTTCCAATTCTAAGTATCTATTCCCGGCGAGCCATAGCAATTGCGCCACTAAGGAAACTAAAAGGATTATAGAAATCAGTTCAAATGGAAGATAAAAATCTGTTGATAAATGAATCCCAATCTGTTGAACATTACTTGTCAGGTCCTGTTCTATGATCTGGTTTGATCTTGTAGTCCAAATAATCCCGTACCATGACGTGTTTGGGATAGTAGCAATTAGTGAAAAAAAAATACTTGTACAAACTAGCGAAGTGAATCCATCTCCGACAGTCCAAAAATGAAAAGAATTGTAATATTCTGAACCATTCATAAACATCACAGCAAATAAGATTAAGACATTTATGGCTCCCACGTAAATAAGTAGCTGCGCAGCAGCTACAAAATAAGAGTTCGATGGAATATAAAATAAAGATATACAAACAAGAACCAATCCCAAGGAAAAGGCAGAATAAATTGGATTGGTAAGTAATACCACTCCTAGACCTCCTACTATAAGACCTGATCCCAGAGATACTAAAAGAATATCATGTATTGGCGCAGGTAAATCCATTATGTGTTAAATAAGCGATAAATAAGTCAAAATATCTCATGATCTTACTGGTCGGGAAAAAGTGGGTTACCCTTTTTTATATCTAATAGTTCTTACCCCAGCGTGGTGTGGGTTTATGTAGATTGAGTTAATCAATTGAACGGGCCAATCTTGCTTTTGTCTTTAGTCGAAACAGAGTTCGTAATTTCATATTTTAATTAAACAAATAAGGGCTATGGCTATAATGGCTATATATATTTATATATTCAAAAAGTAGTTATAATCCTCACAAATCTAGTTATTCTTTGTCTGACATGAAAGAAACTTACCTACTTTGATCAAAACTTAGTCTTATTTTTAATTTAATTGGTAATCGTTCTTGAATCAAGGGGTTTCTCCATAGATATTTTTATTGGAGTTGAGTTCATAATTGTTCGAACTGTGTAATCTCCAATTACAGACATTGGTAACCGACCCAAAGCAATTTGATTATAATTTAATTCGTGACGATCGTAGGTGGAAAGTTCATATTCTTCAGTCATTGATAAACAGTTTGTGGGGCAATACTCCACGCAATTACCACAAAATATACAGATTCCGAAATCAATACTATAATTAAGCAATCGTTTCTTTCTAATATCTGTTTCTAATCGCCAATCAACAACAGGTAGATCTATCGGACATACGCGAACACATACTTCACAAGCAATGCATTTATCAAATTCAAAGTGGATTCGCCCACGGAAACGCTCTGATGTGATCGATTTTTCATAAGGATATTGAATAGTTACAGGTAAACGATTTGCGTGAGATAAGGTAATCATGAAACTTTGACCAATGTATCTTGCAGCTCGTACTGTCTGTTGACCATAATTCATGAACCCAGTCACCATAGGAAACATATATCGTGAATATCCATGAATAATTTGATGTTTCTTTCTCTTGCTTGAGAGAGGATAAGAATCTGGAATATCCTATTCTGTTATAGCGAAACAAGTTGGGAAGAAGTTGTCAATAATAGATTACCGAGAGCAATAGGTAAAAGAGATTTCCACCCAAGATTTAATAGTTGATCCATTCTCAGCCTAGGTAAAGTCCATCTTGTTGAGATAGGAATGAACAGGAACAAATAAGCTTTAGCTAATGTAATGAGGAGACTAATTGTTGTTCCAAAGACTTCACTAGTTTTATTTATTTCGAAAAGTTCAGTAATTGGTATATATGGAATAGGAAGATTCCACCCTCCCAAGTACAGAACTGTTACGAATAATGAAGAAACTAGTAAATTGAGGTAAGAAGCAACATAAAATAAACCAAATTTGATACCTGAATATTCAGTTTGATAACCTGCTACTAATTCCTCCTCGGCTTCCGGTAAATCAAAGGGCAATCTCTCGCATTCTGCTAGTGAAGAAATTATAAAAACTATGAACCCTATAGGTTGACGCCAAAGATTCCACCCCCAAAAACCATATTTTGACTGCGCCTCAACTATATCAACCGTACTTGAACTGTTAGATAATCATAGTCGATGATAACATCACTGTTCCCATCTCTATTCCAGAACCGTACATGAGACCTCAGCTTCATACGGCTCCTCAATGGTCACGAATAAATCTAAGGTATGCTTCGGTATTACATCGGCATACCATAGGAAAAAG
Organism: Nymphaea colorata; assembly: GCF_008831285.2. Lineage (NCBI taxonomy): Eukaryota > Viridiplantae > Streptophyta > Magnoliopsida > Nymphaeales > Nymphaeaceae > Nymphaea > Nymphaea colorata. Next base: position 11,411 of record NW_022204653.1, on the reverse strand, counting down.
AAAGATGAATCAAAATGCTCATAAGTGAACTAGACCAGTGGGATTCTGTCCGCGATAAGATAATAACAAATAAAAAGTACACTTCTGAATCCATCTCATCCTTTATTCTTTTTGCTGAGTTTCTTGTTCAGTAATAACTTAACTCGATCTTTCCATAAGATACAATAAATAGTCAATCCATTTTCCTTCCTGTTCTTCTCTTCTTTCTCAGAAGGACTATACTATATAAATAAAGGATTACTTCGTTCCTGATAGTTATTTTTAAATCAGTGGATAGGAGCTATACTCTGGATCGGGATCACGGGGAAGTACTTTTTGATCATTTCTACCAACTTCAAGCCCTCATTATGACTCCTTTTATGTAATGTCAAAATATCCGTTTGGATACGTTACATTATCTCCATTACTAATCTTTTGTGTACCTTGGTGTTCCTAACCGTCCACTCAGTTTTGGTGGATCCTCGGTATGGTAATAAATACAAGAGTAAAATTCCATACAGTTGATCTTTTGCGCCCGCTTCAAGTCCTGATGGCTAATCGATACTTGGGGTAAACAGCTTCCGCTGCTTATGTTTAGCTCCACTTTACTCTCGTACGTAGGTAATGAGACTCGATCTTCTTACTGCGAATTCATAAGCAGTTTTGTTTCACTCATATAACTATCTGGTTTAGTTCATAGATCCCAGTGATGAATAAAAAAGAGTTCTATCTATATATTCAATCAACCAACTTCTTTCCTAGAAAAAGCAAAGAAAGAGGTAGGAGTGCGTATTCCAACGAATCACACGTAGAGATATTGATAACACACATGGAGTTAACGGTATTTCATAACTTATAGATTGAGCAGCAGCTCGTAAACCACCTGAAAAGGAATATTTATTATTTGATCCATATCCGGACATAAGAAGTCCGATAGGGGCAATACTTGAAATAGCGATCCATAGAGAAACACCTATACTGAGATCGGTTAGTACAAGGTGATGGCCAAAGGGAATTACTGAATAACTCAGTAGAATTGATACGACCGCTACGGATGGGCCGACACTAAATAAACGAATATCTCCTCTAGATGGAAGAAGATCTTCTTTGAAAAGTAGTTTGACCCCATCCGCTAGAGCTTGAAGAATGCCCAGGGGCCGGCATACTCAGGACCAATTCGTCGTTGTATCCCTGCAGATATTTTTCTTTCTAGCCACACAATTACTAATACCCCTATTGTGATTCCCAATACAAGAGTAACAATAGGTACAAGTAACCATATGAGCCCATAGGCCTCTTTTGAGGATTCCGATCTGAAAAAGAATTGATAGCTTGTGCTTCTTCAATTATCATTTCAACGATCAACTTCTCCCATAATGATATCTATACTACCTAGTATTGTCATAATATCAGCCAATTTCATTCTTTTAACTAGCTGAGGAAGAATTTGCAAATTGATGAAACCGGGTGGACGTATTTTCCATCTCCAAGGAAAAACACTATTATCTCCTATCAGAAAAATACCTAATTCTCCCTTTGGGGCTTCTACTCTCACATAAAGTTCTTGTTTTGACAATTCAAAACTGGGAGAAGGCTTTTTACTAATGAATCGATATTCAAAGTCGTTCAATTCTGAATCTTTTGTTCCAGCAAAGCGTCGGAATTCTAAATTTTCATAAGGTCCCCCGGAATTCCTTCCAGAGCCTGTTGAATAATTTTGATGGATTCCGTCATTTCGCCAATTCTTACTAAATAACGAGCTAATGAGTCTCCTTCTTTTTGCCATTGGACTTCCCAATCGAATTCATCATAACACTCATACCGATCGACTTTACGAAGGTCCCATTGGATTCCGGAAGCTCGTAGCATTGGTCCTGATAAACCCCAATTTATGGCTTCCTCTCCCCCAATAAAACCTACCCCTTCAACTCGTTCCAAAAGATGGGATTGCGCGTAATAAGCTTTTGATATTCAACAACTCCCGTTAAAAAATAATCGCAGAAATCTAAACATTTATCTATCCAGCCATGAGGTAAATCAGCAGCTACCCCCCGATACGGAAATAATTATGCATCATTCGCATACCTGTGGCAGCTTCGAATAGATCATATAACAATTCCCTCTCTCTGAAAATATAGAAGAAAGGAGTCTGCGCACCGATATCGGCCATAAAAGGTCCAAGCCATAACAAATGCGAAGCTATACGACTCAACTCCAGCATAATTACCCTAATATAGCTGGCTCTTTTAGGTACTTGAATATTTCCCAATTCCTCAGGTGCATTAACGGTTATTGCCTCCGTGAACATAGTAGCTAAATAATCCCAACGTGTTACATAAGGTAGATATTGTATAATTGTTCGGTTTTCCGCAATTTTTTCCATTCCTCTGTGTAAATAACCCAATATGGGTTCACAGTCGATAACATCTTCGCCATCTAGAGTAACAATGAGTCGAAGAACACCATGCATTGACGGGTGGTGAGGACCCATATTGACCACGAGGAGGTCTTTTCTTGCGTCTGGTACAGTCATATGTTTTTATTCTCCGATTCCAATTCATTATTCCATTTCTCCGATCCCAATTCATTATTCCATGAATTCCTGAAAATGAAACGAGGTTCATCCAAATTCAAGATCTAATGAACCGAATAACTCAAACGAATTTCCAAACTAACCAGTTTTTGGTTCTCGAATACCCAATTGACCAATTAATTCCCTATAACGCACTCGATTTTTCTTTGATAAATAAACCAGCAGTCGTTGGCGTTTCCCCAGAATTTTCCGCAGACCCCTCTGAGATAAATAGTCTCTTCTGTGCAGTTTCAAATGTGAAGTAAGTCTCTCTATCTTATTGGTAAAATTAAATACTTGGAATTCAACAGAACCCCTTTTTTCTTCTTGTGGAATAACGGATATGGGCGAATTCTTTACCATACAAATAAATTCTTCTCTTTTTTTCTTTTTGTTCCCACGGATATAAATCTTCCCAATCAAGAATAATAATACCATTTATTTTGTTCTGGTGTACACAATAATCTGGATTGATTCATATATTACTCTTTTTTCTATCAAACAAATCAAAATGAATATGAATAAATAATAACAATAAATTTATTCAGATACAAAGGGATGGTATATTCCTGGGCTCACGAAACAGAATGAAAGGGAAAGGGACCTAAAAAGATTCTGTCGATTCATTCCTAGGTCCAATTGATATGTGACTGAATCTTGTGTATCAGAGTCTAACTGACTGAATCTTGTGTATCAGAGTCTAACTGACTGAATCTTGTGTATCAGAGTCTAACATAAGGTATGTATTTATTTGCATGTTCTCATATACCAGGCGCGTGATAAAGAGGGAAATTGATTGTAACATCAGCGAATTCCAAATTGCTTATACATATGGATCCTTGACATACTGAAACGACTCCCATTATTGGTATCAAACCAATAACGATTCATACAGGCTAAATCTTCTAATCGATGAGTGGGCCAAAGAAACACTTTCCATTTTAGAGAGTTATTTGTATCTGTATCAAAATGCTTATCCCTATTTACAAATTTCTCAAACCCCTGCGCATTAGTCTTAGCTCTATTGCAAAATACTGGATTCTTATTCACAAGGTTCCTATTTCGGTAATTGAAACGGCTTATAATTCTCAATTCTCTACGATGGCTAGGAGATAAAATATGTTCAGGAACAAGCAAATCATAATTATTATTGTCCCCATTCACACGCACTCCTCCGTGTCGTGCAATCGAGCCATTCAAGTCATTCTTATCAATATGTTTTTTTACCTGGTATCCTCGATTAGTTTGGTACTGAACCTTATGGGTCAATGAAATAGCTATGGTTTGATACATAATCGAAATTCCATCCCATTTGATAGACAAACGAACCGGTTCAACAATAAATATTCCCCTTTTTATCAATTCTGGAAGAGACAAATCCTTATTAATCAGCATTACATCTAGACCCATTTCTCCTCTTTGAATAGAGGATATAGCAATTTCATTCGGATTCATAAGTCTAAGCAGTAGACAATATACCTTGATATTATTGGTCATTCTTTGATTGAAAGAATCACCCCATCGGAGTTGAAAAAGAAAATATTTTTTCAAAAATAAGTCTAGTTCCGCTTCCTTCTTGCTCTTGAATTTCTTTTTCTTTCTGCGTTTCTTAATATCTGAACCCGCGGAATTTGCTCCAACATCTTTTTTTTGGTTTCTTATATCAGATATAAGATTTCCTTGGTGCTGTCGTTCTTTCTCGTCCCGGTTCCCATTCTCTAATTCAAGATATCCCTTTTGATTAGATTCTACTTTTGGTTTTGGATTAAATCTTTCTTTTTGATTAGATTCCACCTTTGGATCTATATAAAGATCGCTTGTTTTGTTTCCATGAAAATCAAATAGAAGCAATTTGATTGGTATGATCCACGGATTAGTCTTATATCGATCGTAAAGCGGCACAAATTCTGGTAAGAACCAAGGGCGCAGATTCGATATAGTATGATCTAACATTTGTTCATTCATTCCCATCCAATCAAAAAATAACTCTTTTTGCTTTGTTTGGATTTCTTGATGAATTCTGATATAAAGATAAAGAATATCTTTCTTATTGGTCCCAGTCTTAGTAGTTTTCTTTTTTTTATTAATGAAAGTTCTGATACCCGTACTAGTCCTAGTTTCAATATTGTTTCTAGGGTAAAAATTGGTGATTCTCAATTCCAAATATTTTCTATCTAGATTTGGATCCCTATCAATTGTATATTTATCTTCTAGGCTATCATTTATAGTTGTAGCATAAAACGATTTGTATTTATGTGTATTGTAATTAGAAATCTCTCCGTGCCTGTTTACTTGTAATGGTGATCCATAAATATTGGAGTCTTTCACATCTTCATAATTAAGATATTTATATGATAAAAGATCATATCTGTAGTGTTTTTTAATTTTTTTTTCGCAACTCGGACTCTTCAATAAGTCCAATTTATATTTATAATAATCCTTTTTACCGGAATGAATTAATTGGTCTTTTTCTTCATATGAACCCAATTTTGGTGAGTCGTTATTTTTAATCGTAAAATGCTGATTGACTTTCTTTCTCCATTTTAGAGGTGCTAATCTAGACCATTTGTCATGGGAGAAATTGTATTGATAATGGCTCTTTAACCAGTTTTTCCATTCACTCATTCCAGAATTCCGCAGTTTCTTGTGTTTTGATTCTGAATCAAATATTCCTCGTGTATGGAAATAGTCATGGAAATAGTCTTTTATTCTATCCTTAATAAAAGGATATGTTCTGTAGTAATGAAATATGGATTCTGACTTATATTTGTTACTAACTTGGGTTTGCAATAATTTGTAAAACACATAGGCTTGAGACAAAGAAGATAAGTCGCAGTAAATCGGTGAATTACTATCACTACTTATATTAGTAGTATAAGTAGAAAGAGATTTTACAGTCGAAATGAAGGGAATTATATTTGGATTCGTTTCATTAGTATCCTTTTCCTTTATTTCGTCATTGTAAGTGTATCCATTTAAAGTATTTTTTGTTGAGTCAAGAAAAAATTGTGCATTGATCCTGTAAATGTTAGTGATACATAGAAGGATACCCATGTATATTCTTTCAATGAAAGATTTCATAAAAGAGTTCCATTTAGAGATTAATGGGGCACTTCTTCTTTTTTTAGATATTTGAAAAATATGTTTCCGTGATTCGGTTCTTTTATTACTAAAATTTCCCTTGTTAGTACTAATATCTATATCCTCAATATCTGGAGTTAGAGGTTTTTTTTCTTGTCTTTTCTAATCTTTTCTACTTGATCCCAGATTTTGGTTGTCTTATCAGCCAGATCATTAATTTTTCTTTCTATCAGTGAATCATTTGTCCAATCTCCGGATACAATTATAATGGGTGATTCATGGATGATTTTTTTGGAATCTTTCTCATTTTGACTTGGTTCTTCATTTTGACTTGGGTCATAGACTCGCGTCACTAAGAAAAAGAGTTTCTTCACTTTTCTTTTTATAAATAGAACTATTTTGATAATCCATCTTATTTTTTCGTTGAGAATCTTTAGAAAACCTTTTATGTTGTCTTTTATAATTCTTAGAAAGAAAAAACCTGTCTTTTTGACTTTTCTAATTTTTTTTTCGAGTGTTTTATTAATGGGTTCAAAAAAGAAAGGTTTTTTTCGGGGAGAGCCAAAGGGACTTCTGTTTCCATCCCCCAGATCGTTAAAAACAGAAATTTTTTTGTTTTTTTCTTAGATCCTTATGATGGGATCGTAGCTTTTTTCTATGCCAAGGTTTCAGAGAGAAAGGAAATAGGATTTTTATCTGAATACCGTCTGTTAACCAATCTTTTGGAAATTCTGTTTCCGATAATTGAACACCATTATATGTGCATTTGACATGCATTTCCCTACTCCATTCGGTCAAATCTTCATACCACTCAGGGAATTGAAATAATAACATACGACCAATATTTTTAACTATTATCAATGAAGGTAATATGATGTATTTTCGAAGAATCGAGTGGGTTACTAATATGGAACTCCTTATTGCTTGAGCAAATATAATATTATCCCAAGTTTCTGCTATTGCTATCCGTTCCTCCTCCTGTCTTTTATCCTCTTTTCTTTTATACTCCTCTTCGTGTTCTTTCTCCATTTTCTCTTTCTCTTTTGCCCCTTCACCCACATAATCAGATGTTTGTATTTTTGGGCTTTTTTCCTCCATCCAATTCCTAAAAATGAGGTTCATCATCCTTGAGATATCAAAAGAAAACAAAGGTGTTTTGTCTATTCTGTCAAAAAAAAGGGGGAGTGTACATCTGTTTGAAACATTTCCCAAGTGACTGTTTTACGTCTTTGAGCCCGCATCGACCCTTTGATTATATCACGACGAAAATCTGATTGTTGCGAGTAACGTATCAAGGCCATTTCATGTTCTTCTGCTTGATCACCATTTCCTTTTCCTCTTTGATCACCATTTTTGGCTTGATCACCCTTTTTCTTTTTGGCTTGATCACCATTTCCTTTTCCTCTTTGATCACCTTTTTCGACTTGATCATCACTATTTTTTTCTTGATTACTATCGGTGGTATTACTGATATTATCAGTAGTATTATTGATATTATCATTGGTATTAATGATATTATCAGTGGTAGTATTGATGATATTATCATTGGTATTAATGATATTAGTATCCTCATCGGTATCAGTGTCAGTATAAATTACTACACGTTTGGCTTTTCTTGAACGAATCCCGTGATCCTCTGTGGATTCTTCCTGATCATCTTCTTCCTCCTCCTCCTCCTCCTCTTCTTCAAAATCCAAATCAGAAGTCAGTTTGTATAACCATCGAGGAACCTTTTTCTTAATTTCTTCAATTTGAAGATTACTCATTTTTTGATCATTCGGATCAGCTCTAACCATATCGAATACTTTTTCTTCTCCCCCAAAAGCAAATTGTTTGAAACGAGTTCTTGATTTCTCAGCTTCTTCAGCTTCTTCTGTAAATTCACCAATTGAGACTGATGAATCCTCAATGCCTGTAGATAATGATTTTACGTCAAGTTTATATATTTCGTGTTCCAATTCTCGTTCAAACTCTCGATAATCCTTGGAAAAAAGGATACCATGAATCTTATTTATCCAAGCCATTTTGGTAGACCCCCGTGTGGAGGTAGTTGAATCATTCCTAATTGAATATAAATACCCTTTTTTTATTGTTCCACGATAAGGTCCGTTCAAAAGAGGATCATAAAACTTAGGTAAGCATTCTTGTTCCTCTTCATCATTGCACAATCTGGCTCTTTTTTCGACCACATCGAGGATAAGAGATCCTTTGTCTATAGCTTCAATTCGATTTATGAATTCGTTCCTTAAGTTATCTCTTTGTTTTTTAGTGGTCGAAACCCATTCATTAGAGAGGGCCTCCGCAGGTAGTTTTTCCGCTGTGCGAAAAGACATCTTTTTTTGTATCATTTCAAAAAAAGTAGACAAACTAGGTGGATATGTGAAAGATATTCTTTGCTTTCCATCACTTTCGCATGTATTAAAAAATATTGAGACATTTCATTTCTTACAGCATTTGAAAATCGATCATTTTCTATATACCGCAGAGGTCGATTCCATCGTTGATAATCGAAAAGAAGAGACAGAAGGGATTTTTCAATCCATAAAAGTTCATTCTTTTCTTTCTCTTTCAGGTCGAATTCATCTTCTTCCTTTCCATTCAACCAGATCTCCTCTGTTTCATATATCTTCTTGTAAAGATTCCACCTTTCTTCCTCTTCCAAAGAAATGGAAAGGTCTTCTTCCACGGATCTATCTTCTTCCTGTTCTATCTTATTTGTTTTCGAAACTGTTTCTATTTCTACATTTCCTTCTTCTTCAGTTTTATTCTTTTCTTCCCCTTTTGAACTTTCTTTCAGTTTTTTAGTTATAATGGGTGATGGCATTCTTCCTAGATAGCATATACAGATGATAAATAAGAGAATACTAAAGATTTGAGATACAGAATTTCTCCATTTTGACATAAGATAATTATTAGATCTAAAAAGTGCATTAGATCTCATTTTTTCCCATGGCCAAGATAATACTAAGCCAATACATTTCATCAATAACATGTGACCAATTAACCAGCCAAAAAAACTACTTGTTACAAATAAAATCTTATTGTTGTATCGAAACATGGAAATGTCGACTAATCTGGTTAATGTTGAACTTGGTAAAATAAAATGGTTGAATAATTGAAAAATTAGATTATTCAGGAATACATATTGAATGCTAAGGTTAGGAATGAAATTCCCGTGAGTAGATCTATAATCAAAAAGGGATTTCTTATTGTTCCAGAAGAACAAAAAATGAAACAAAAGATACGGTATAACTAGGACAGTCAGTGTATGGGGTCTAC
>NW_022204652.1:0-19589 GCF_008831285.2 Nymphaea colorata | reverse complement strand
CAACCCCAACCCCAACCCCAACCCCAACCCCAACCCCAACCCCACCCAACCCCAACCCCAACCCCAACCCCAACCCAACCCCAACCCCAAACTTTATTATTTAAAATATCAAACAAATTCAAGCTTTTAATAATGTGTATGCATTCGTTTTAATAATTTTTTATTGATATCAATTGAATATTCCATCTTTTTTGGATACTTTTTTGGATTTCTAATGAATTAAAATTCCTATAGTTTTGACATTCAATGTTTCCAACCGCAGCAATTTAATTGCCAAATAGATTAAATATCCATGAGAAAGATTATGAAATAAATGGAAAAATAAACGTCCAAATAGATTTTCAATAACTTTGAATTTTCTTACTTAACGGATGTTTGATAATTTTAACTTATGTGCAAGTTCATTAATTCAGAGCGGCAAGGAAAGATAAAAATTATTACAGGTAGTTTGCTCTCTCACACCTGTGACTTTATTGAAGCTTTATGTTTTATCTCGTTATGTAATTTATCTTTTCTTCTGTAATAATAATAATTCATAAAGCTCAACATTTTGCAAAAAATGTGCAACAGATTATTGAGATTTTTAAAGACTTTTCTATGGAAAATCGATCTCTTCAGTTCATCTCAACTGCTTCGCTATAAAAATAAACAAGTTACAGCACCCTAACTGGAGGAGTGTTAAGCTTAATCCTTATCGTCATCTTTAGCGCCATACTAATACAAGAATCAACCAAAGTCATCACGAAGAGCAACATCAAATCCCAAGACTTTACCTACTACGTTTAAAATCCAACCCATACAAGCTTTACTTTTGACGATCAATAAAAATTTATTCTTGGAGTAGGGATTACGGACTAAACCTCAGCGATTCCTATCGATACTTTGACATCGTTTTGTCAACTCAATACTATTCCTATGGCGATCTGATTAATTAAACGTATCATCCTCTTCAACAATGCCAATATGATCAATGGGCTCACGTCAGCTAAATCGGAGCAAACAGCTATAAGAGTGCTGATTTGAGTGGCTTCTTATGCCCAAACCAAAATCTCACTGTTTAACTATAGGGAAAATACACTTCTTAAACCTTTAAATTTCTAGTCATAAAAGTAAAGAAATGCAACAACTCAACAGACCCCTCAAGGCCTTGCGTGGATCAATCAGTTGTAAATAAATCTGTTTTCTACAATATTAACTTTTACTTTATGAATGCTTTCGTTAATAGCGGGATCATGATCCTATTGAGTATTACCTTGAAGATAGAAATTATTTCATCCAGACCTTGGACTCATATACATCAACTAATCTCTATCTCACCTAGAATATCATATAGACTGATAAAAGCCTGTTCCCTTGGAGTGATCGTTAAACCCAATCGTTTTATTGGTGAAATAGCTTGCTTAAGTGAAAATAAACAAGTAAACCGATAATTAATATATGGCCTTCCACCTTCGTAAGTCTCCTTACTACATTTTGAGCGAGAGGAGTTTCCAGAAGCTGGACGAGCTGTTCTCTTCGATTGGGGGTTGTTTGGATTTGCGGTCACGTTCTTCCTGTTCGTGCAGACCTACACCGAGGCCTCGTTCGAGATCGAGATGGGGGACAGGCTCTTCTACTACAACGAGAGCGAGCCGCTGGGGCCAGCAGCTTCAACTTCCTGTACCACCTGATGTACTACGTCTACTTCCTGCTGATGAAGGTGGGCATCGAGATCCCCTGGCAGCGGATGAAGGGGTACTACGAGTGCAGGGAGGAAGTGGTGGAGCAGCTAGACCTCTCCCTGCTCATGAACAAGGTCACCTTCCTCGAGAAGTGCATGAACGTCGTCTTCGAGGAGCACCAGTTCAGGGCCATCTACCTCCAGCAGAAGCCCAACGTCAAAGAAGCAGAAAACCTCAGAAGGAACCACGGATTAAACAAAATCATCCATAACAACTCGAAAAAGATTAACAACAAAATCCAGGAAAAGGTAAAATAGTAACAGATAAATATTCTCAAGAGGAGTACTTTAAAGGCAATAAAATCTGAAGAAAGCTATCAGAAAAACATCACAAAAAGTAAACCTCCGAGCCTTCGATTGCTGATAGATTATAAAGTAAGGTGAACTCTTAGCCAAAATCCCATATGACCTGATTCAGATTGTGGGAAACTTTGTTGTGAAAGATCATAACATGCAAATTCCAAATAGATAATACTAAAGAGAGTCAAATAAGAAATCAACAGGTCTTAGAAGGAAAGCAGGAGTGGTGATTACGGATAATATAGCTTGAAGAAGTAGCTGGAGAACAGCATGAGTCACTGAAATTTGTAAATACAGCCCTTAATGATATTAAGCTCATTTAGGAATAGGCAAAGAACGGTAACAGTATGAGTCAAAGGATATATAACCAACTAAACAACGACATTACAAAGATCAAATCATTGTCCTCAAATGTTTATAATCCATAGTTTCCAAGAAAAGTTTCAGCTTCATATAACCATAGCATAATAAAGGATGATCCGTTAAATAACCAGCAATAGAATATGTAAGCCATAACATATTTGCTTCGGGTAAAGCTCAAAAGAATAGGCCAGTCGATATGAACACAAACTAAATAATAATCAATTAAGAAATAAATAGTGAAAATAGGATGAGGGAAAGCTCTTAGTTTTGATTTATTTTTAAAATTGAAATCTGTCTTTAATGATTATCTTAATATTTGACAATAAATAAGTTGTAATGTTTCCTGCTTATAATTATCTAATTTGTTAAGATTATGAATAAAATATCAACCATCAACATAATACTTAGATTTAATTTTCTAAAAGAATTCAAGCTTTGCTTTGTGAGATTAGAACTACGGATCGATTGCCTCTCTTTGTTAAGATAAATTTACTTTCAAAAAAAGGCTTTTGACAATAATTTGATTATTATTCAATTAATTCATTCTTTTTGACTCATCAAGCAGAATATTCTTCAGGTTGGCCTCATCAGACGAAGTAAATTGTGCTCTTTTAGTTTAATAGTTAGATTATAACTTTTTTGGCCTCATAAATGGTCCGAAAGTTGTCAAAATAAAGGAAATTGCGATTAAGATGTACAATAAATAAATAGCAAATATCTCGTTGTCTTAAGTAACTAGATTTTCGAAATTTTTCGTAGAATACTCCAAGATAGAAAGATAATGTAAGTAATAAGCTTGAGAATAATCCCAACCGATGAATCCAGCTTACATATGGAGGATATTTGATGACGATAAATAAGAAGAATGCCGTGATTCCGAAGCAAAGTTATTATAAGACATGAAGGTAAATCGAGTTTTAATTTGGACCAAAAAATTATGCAGAAGTAATAGCATATATAGCTGCTAATGTAATTTTCCTTGCACAACTAGAAAATTTCAAAAAGGAAAACCCCTTCTCGAAAAATATTGCCTTAAGCTAATTCAATATGATCAAGCTTGCGCTAATCTGTACCATCAGCCTAACAGCTACTAATAAATAGTGTTATTTTGTAAAATTATTCATTTGATGAACCCTTTGATGAATAGTCAAAAAAGATTACCTACTTTAAATATGCTAATGCCATTGAAAATATAAATACCTCATAGAATTTCTTACCTAAAAAGTGGAGCCTTTTTTCAATATTGTATGTCTTGATTATTTCTTTTTATTTGCTTAAGGCAGGAGAAAAGAGGCCAAATATTTGTAAGTATATAGCCTAAAAAGCCGAAATAATCACTCCTAAGATCAAAGACTTTGAAAAGAACTCATTTTAGATGTTGTATTGTAGATTAGGATTACTAAGGTAGCTGTTATATCCATTTCACGAAATTGAGATTGACATATGTTAGATACTTGAAAGCTGAGTAGAGTTCTGTTGAATGCGTTGTCTCCAAGCAAATAAAATATATGATTAAGTAGGGATGAATAAACTAAACTCCTATCATTTTATTGGCTATTGACCCCAAGAAGAACATCCCAAGCACAATATACGAGATATAGTGATAAAAACCTTTATGGATGATATGGTATTTTGTGATTTCTGTACAATTAGCTTCTAATTATCAGATTTCATGGTAAAAGTGACGTTGAGAAACTTGGTATTAATGCGTAACGGATCAAGGATTAATGATAGATTAGCAACGTTACCTTCTAAGTCTTCATCAAAGCCGACTTTAATAGTCAAATTATTCGCTTTTGATTACCAAGTAACCGAATTCACCGAAGGAGTACACCCAAATGATAGTGATTTATAATCTTTGAAGCATTAAGTTTTACTAAAAAACTTTTATCTGAAAGTTAAAAATACCAACATTAGCTCCTTACATTTTAAGAATAGATGTTAAAACCAATTTAATTTTAGGTCCAACATAAATACAGGCAGATGGTACCAACTCTGAAGTACTTTTGCAAGAAAAAATGGTTCAACTTTACACTCTGATGAGCACCATCTCCATTATCAGTGTTATTATCATCACAGCCCTAATAGAAATGAATGCCGTCTCCACATACTACTCGCATATTCCAGTTATATCATTTAGATCATAACCTTACCCGCATCTGCAGCTATTATTTGTTCTAAAATTCTCATTTAAGTCACAGTGCAAGCAAGCACCGAAGAATTGGCAGGATTTTTGGTTGAGTAGTGCAGCCGTAAATATTATGCAGTTTCCTGTTACAGGCCAAACCCATTCAGACACGCAACACATACTTTACTACCCACATCGTGCACATACCCTTTGGGACATGCGAATAAGCAAGATTGGGTTTCTGGTAAGAGATATGGGGTTTTTCCACAACATTTTGGATATGTGCAGAGATCGCATCTATGCGTAGTTGCATTAAATTGACGATTATCAACAAGCTAATTGCAGGTATGCATGATCCATTCTATGAGCAAGTATAGCAATCTTATGCACAAGGAAGGCACTACATGGTCACATTGTAAGGATAGAATCTTGGTTGCAGTCTGAAGAACAACTTCCGCGTGAAGCAGTGCATAAGGAGTGCCTAATGAGCATTTATCGAACCTGATCGATAGATAGTGCATTTATCCGATATCGTATGATCCTGTTCCTTAAGAAAATTATACGCATCCGTATAGTGATCGCCAAAATTTTAAACCATTATTCCGGAAAGCTATCTTTTTAATCGCGAAGAAAGAAACTGAGCTCAATGAAGTAAAATCATTATTCCATATACAGGGATTGATATGTAAAGGAGCCTTGATATATGGTCTGAAGTCCTAGAATCATGACAGGAGTGGGATCATACAAGATGATGTTAAGCCACAAAGGTAATTATGAACTGAAACGTTTGCGAAATTGGATATGCTTAGAGAATAGTGGGTAAGGTTAGTCTGAGGCCCCACATGCATACCCAAATGTTCTATTTGGAGCTGCGTCAGTGGATCTCATGTAAATATGATAGGGATTGACAAACATCTAAAATTATTCGATGGTAGAGCTGTTAGAAAGGATCTTACACTCGTAATTGAGCTGTATTGAGTGAGGCTCGTAAAATTTAGACTTCCAGCTACGCAAGGTTCAGTATCAATGAAGATGAAAACACTATTCAAAATAGAAGGGATTACTAAGTACATTATGGTCATCACTTGGAAAAAAGATCCACCTTTCTCGCCTATCAGTTTGAGTATGAAATGAGTTGTGTTGGCCACCTCAGCTAAGGTACCGATGAAGAGCTATTGGCCAACATTTGACATTTAAAGAGTGCAAAAAGAAGCTATGACATGATACTGAGTATCGTTTTGAGTATCTCTAAACGGTACATGATAAGTATGGATGAGAAATCTGTGGTTGGCCAACCTGATACAGTTAAGATCTCTTAATGTGGGAATGTTTACCTTGTTATATCTGGGAGCAGTGTTAATTGGTACAGAATACGCATATACCACTCCAATAAGAAGGTATAATATAGCGCTTTCTGGAAAGCTTTGCAAGTTTCAGCTGTTTCATAATCGATAAGCTCTTATATAAAAATCAGAGTTGAAGAATAAAAAAAATCACGGCAGTTTTGCAACACAAAAATAACACTCAAAATAAACCGATTAAATTGTCGGGATCAATAATCAAGTTAATAACGTTATTAATATTATTAGGGAATGCTTTATCTATGTTATTGTGTCTTATATTTTCTTTGCTCAGAAAATTTAAAAAAACTACCCTAATTTTCTTGTGAAATATATAGTTCACGGCCTACTTGGCTGAAAAGAGAATAAGCTGAATTAGTACTACAAATCTACATAGACCTCAAGATCAAAGGCCCAATGTCATGACTGCATACATACAAAACAATAGAATAATCTAAGCTGATTTAGCTTATATATAATTCAATAAATAGGCTGGTTCAGCTAAAGTAAGTTACTACATAATACTATTTTTTATAATTTCTATAGAAAAAAAATAAAATTTTTCCATAGTTTTTTCAAAGATGGTTATGTTTTTAGGAAAAAAATAATTAGTAATGCATCTCATAGATATCCAAAATTTTTATGGATTCTTCTTTTCAAAGTATGAATAAAATTTGAGTATTTTGATCAATTCATCTTTAATCTGCTTTTTAGTCATTTCTTTAGAGTTCGCAGGCTTTCTCTAGTCTCCAAATGCGTGGCTAGTCTACGGTTTATTCTCAGAGGCATTTATTGAATTCGTTCATTTGACAGTTGTTTAATATGATTTTGGTTTATCTTCTAAATTAATCTTCTAACCTTTCTTCCTGGAGTTCATCATTTGTCAGCTTCTCTTTACTGAGGATGGCTTGCAATTTGCTGTAACTACGTGAATTCCTCCCTGGTATTGAATAAAGCTGACTGATACTTGGAGTATATAAGAAAAAGCAAAAGTGGCATAAGAAATGTTGATCAATTTATCTCCAAAGTTGACCTGGAGGTAAATGTTGCTGAAGATGATCACCACAAAAATAAATGAGTATTCTAAGATTGTAATGATTAATTATTTTTTTTCTTACCTTTAGTATTTTTCGACTAGAAGCATGATAAGCTGCTGAAAATGGAATAAAAGCAAAAGAATAGAGATAATTCTTCATCGATTGGAAAAACACAAACCATGCAGTAAAAATGAGGCCCATTTATTATAATGATGAAGTATGCTTCATACCGCAATTTAGTAATTAAGAAATAACGATAAATATACATAAAAAAAAGAGCAGAATTTATTATATCCTCTACCATTTTTCTTTAGCAATTCCATTGAATTAAGGAAAAAAATTAGCCAATATACTTCTTCAGCATTTGCCTTTGATTTCGGAAACCTATACAATAATATGTTGGCAGCATTTCGATGACATTGAGAGAAAAAAGTTATATCATGGCGAAAATACGAATATTGATTAGAGACCTATTTTTTCCAATTCCTGCCTAACCTAAACATTTAATTTATGCATATTTTAGTCAAACCATATCTCTAGCTTTCCCTAAGTATATAAAAGTGTCCAAGTACTCCTCTATCCTTAATTTTGATATGTAATGTTGAAGATGGTCGTATTGATGACTAATATTCGAATACATGTTTAGTGCTTTAATTACTGTAGTACTTGTAGGGAACTTGAACATCGGTATTCGTGAAATTAGAAGAAAAAGTTCCATTTGTTGCTGATTAATTGGATTTGATGTATATTGCAAGAAAATACTTGCAATGATCGCTATCTTAGCAATCTGACAAGGCAATCAAGATAGTCTGATTATCTACATCATAATAGAAAGCTTATGCACCATCTCTCTCCAGACCCAAGAATGAACTGTTGTCGTCTTTGAGCAGTGTCTTATTCCAGTAGCCTTCAGTCTGTATTTAGCTGCTGGTGGTGGAGAGACCAGGAAGATGAAGCAGAAGAATATTAACATTTGATTATTAAATAAATACCCAAATACTTTAATTTAAAGAATAACAACTACCTTTGTTATAAATTCGAACGATAAATTTTTGAAGAAAATATGCGAAAACTATAATGCTATGAGTTATATATAAAAACCGATTCAACTTTCTGACGATAAATAGTAGTAATTTGGCTGTGGCGTTATATGGCCGATGGTTATTGGTTTTTTCGCCTTCATTCTCACGCTCTCGCTATGCTATCATTATCATTGGATGAAAAATGAAAGCAGTTCAGGATTAATGACTTCTCTTCTAGCCAATACCCAGGGAATTGCCAGCTATTACAAATTTTCTTAATACACTCTGGAGTTTGTCTTTATGACAGCACTCCAGAATATGAAGCCTAATTTGGAATAACTATTTTGAATTATGCCCAATTATGGACAACGAAGAATGGGTCTAAATAAATAACTTAGATATCAGAATATAACTACTATCCTTCAAGTCACAATATGCCATGAGCCAATTCGGAAATTTCAAACTGTACACGCTATAAGGAAACATAACTCTTATACCGAAGCTAAATCTCATCGTTAATACTTTGTAAGGAAGCTTTATTTTTAATTTCATAAAAGAGTTCCGTACTGTTAGATCTAAAAATAGCAAATATAGAGTTGAAAATTCTATAATTTAATTGGAAGGATAATAAAGAGAGGAAAAACGGAACACATTTGGCTCAATTGAACAATTATCACTATAAAAGAATGTACCTAAGATTGGGCCGCCTAATTGTGATCTGATGATCATCTTTTGGAACGGTAGGAATAACTGTGAAAAAGAATAGAATGTTTTTTCGTACCTCTTGGTCATTTTCGCTCTCTATCTTGTTCAATTTGTTTTAGCAATATTTAAAGTGGCTGACCATTTAAATAAAAGCAGCACCGGTACATAAGATAAGAAGATAGGTTATTCGTTAGATTCTTTCGCTCTTCTTTCAGACATAATCATAATATTTCAATACTTTAGAGTGGTGGGCCAAGTTAATTTATTCTTTAAAAAATATGCTTTCTCGCCATAGTCTTAAAGCAACCGATTGCATTTATCTGCTTTTTACATGGAGAACATTAAATAAAACAGAAACATGCTTTATAATCTTGAATCTTATACTGGGAGCCGCTTGTAACTTCGTGGAAAATTATATTCCGCTTGTCTTCCTGATAATCTTCTAATTTTTAGGAGATTGGTCACAATCTACAAAACGACAAAAATTACATAAGGAATAGGATTCTGTACCATATTCATGTGTTTTCTCTTTGATTAATTTGCCTATGTTCCTGAGCTAGTCGGAACTCCTAAGATTTGGCCTCTTAATACTGCTTATTTATAACTAGCTTGCCTGACAATGTGGATATGCTTCGCTGTTCTCTATGAGATCAAATACTATGCAAGACTTGCTATTACTTACAAAGGGATTAAATCAAGGGTCTCCATCTTTGTTTCTGAGAAGCTGAAGCTTTTATAAAAATTCATCAGGAAGATAAAAACAAGAATAAGGGTATCAAATAAAAAGCAAAAAGCTGCGTAAAGCAAACAAAAGCGTGATATTTATAGTCAGTTATCTTATAGATAAATGATAGATTAATAATTGAATTTTCTCGAAGATCATTACTTAGCCACGATCGTAATGCTCTTTTGGATTGTGCCTACCCTTAGGAGAGAGTGCAGCTGTTTGATGTTTCTGGTGAGGACGAGCTTTCCTAGTTTGGGTGTTGGCGATGATGATTGCAGCTTCAATCAGGAAAAGAACTGCAAGCAGCATCCCCCAACAGCAACACCAACCTAACAAAAATCGACCTCACCAGCAATATCAAAAAGCCCGCTTCCTTTTCCTTTTATTTGATAGGCCAGTCTACCCTCTTTTCCTTGCTGATAAAATATAAGTATAAAATATGGAAGAAAAAATAAAAATACCAAGAATATATATGCTTTAATCTCATATTTTGTGAATATCCTTGATATTAAGATCTCAAAATTTGATGAGGAATCCAATAGCAACTGCTTTTTTTCTGTACTTATTTGAGAGCTTTTATAAAATAAAAGTAAAGCAGTTTATCAACAATCAAACGATGTCAAGGCCATTCTAAAAACGTATTTGGGATAATTCTAAGCTTGCAAATGAAGTCAACATGAAAAATATGTATCAATAAACGGGATCCGGCTCGGAGAAGACTAACAGATTGCCATCAAGGAAAGATAGCTGCATGCAAAATTCTAAGAAGCCATTCAAAACTCCCACTATAAGGATAAGTTCTATCCGATAATATATTAGAAAAGAGTTAAAGGGTTTATGCTCAAGAAGATCACCCGAAACTAAATTTTGTTAAGCGATATAAAAAAATAGGTGAATTAACCGGTTTCTAAGTTTTCAAATGAGGAATCAAGCCAAAGCCATTAGTCCTCAAAGCAAAATTCTAAGATTTCTTAATAAGAAAACCGATAGAAACTGAGATAGTTTCAAAAGCATTTCTATAAAAACCATAAGTACATGATTAAATATCTTACTTACCACAGGGAAGTTCTGCAGAATATTGCTAAGCACTAATACTTATAGGAAAGAATTGGAAAATAGAGTGCAAGTTCAGATGGAAGCAAAAATCAAAGCAGCAATAAAAGTTAAGTTGACCCAGAAGATAAAGCTTTTGAATTCTTAGTTGAAACAGGGATAGAGGATATTCACATTCGCGAAGATAAAAAGCAAGACCATAAGTTATCATGGAGATCTGTGAAAAGTCCAGTCATCTTGTTTTTATTTATTAGGGATGTAGCCTCAGCCATCATTGAGCTATAAAGGCTTTAAATATTTCATATAGATATAGCCATTCATAATATTCTCCTCTTCAACTGCAGCAGGCTATAGGAGTTTAAGCAGCCAAACTTACTCAAGAGCTTGATCAATAAAGTAAGATTCAAATTAATCGATTTCGGAGATGCTTTTTTGATGTCATCGTATGGAGAGCAATAAAAGATGGATTAAGTTGGGAAAGTTCGTAAAAGACTATAAGGCCTTACAGATATTATCTTTTCAAAGTTCAAATAAATTTCTAGTTATCTAACTTCCAGCTCCATGTCTTTGTAGAAGGAAGTGAGCTAGATGTAAATTAAGAAGCTCAAACAGCAAAAGCATACTAAGCTGTCCAC
This sequence comes from Nymphaea colorata, assembly GCF_008831285.2. Classification (NCBI taxonomy): domain Eukaryota; kingdom Viridiplantae; phylum Streptophyta; class Magnoliopsida; order Nymphaeales; family Nymphaeaceae; genus Nymphaea; species Nymphaea colorata. The sequence goes on along the minus strand of NW_022204652.1, from coordinate 8,559 downwards.
CAACAGAAGCTTTTGGAATGCATTGGGAACATATAAAAGGGTTTCAAAGAGTCTTAGCTTCAATATGATCGTAATGAAGTTGAAAAGCTGTGCAAAGAAAGAAAATATCAGGAATTAGTTAATCTTATGAACAAACCATTAAAGACTACGTCAAAAGTATATGATCAGCAGGCATATATATTTATATCAAACATCTATTGAACTACCTACCAATCCTCGAAGAATTTCGTATTTGGCATAATTGCCTAATGAATAATTAAAAATGCCTGAAGAAATACGCTAAAGACCATATGCAGCTTATTTTTTGAGTAATTTTATAGTTGCGAGTTAAAACATAGTTAAAGATAGTCGTAATCGGCTCATTCAAGTATTCCGAATTTTATAAATGAGTTTGGATGCATTGATTTCTGAATGATGAGGGCCAAATTAAAGTAATTATTCTATATACTCCTTGATTTTGCGTCGTAATTTCTAAATCTTATGCTATATACTTATTAATTTAATCTATTCTGCACCCATCTTTCTTATGTGACTCATGTACCATGCTGAAATTGGTGGGTCATGGTGATAACGACCACGAATATAAAATTAAAAGCCATCCAGTATCAAAAGGCAAATAAATAAGCAGAAGCAGTTAGCTGATTTAGATAGATTGAGCCACTAAGGTAATCTTGATAAAAAAAAAAGGAATTTAATCATTATTTTTACTTGGAATGATTGGGTAAGGTGGCGGATACAAATATGACCACTATTCCTCATTAAAAGTAATTAATTTTAGAGTTTTACGTCAATTTTCAAGAGAAAGAAGCAACAAAAAATGGAATAATGATAAAATCGGCATTTGAAAAGCCATAGAGTAAGCAAAGTGAAATGATCAAGGCTTCTATATACTTTCCTGATGATTAGAACAAATTATAGCTAATTATATGTTAGTTTTAGTACTTTTGCTTTTTACTTACATCAAGTTTGATTACTCTCATTATTAGAATTTCAAAAAAAAAAGTCTGTGCAAATATATCAAATTCCTTCAAAGTGGTATATCTTAAGGCCAATTTTTAAATTAGATGTAAAGACTTTTCATTTTATCAAAAGCGCCGCGAACGCCATCCTAATTTGATAATTTTTGAAATATTTTTTTCTTAATTTTGATCGTTTAGCAGGATTTTGCTTAATATAAGGAATGTAGCTTTTTTAGCCTTCATTTAGTATAAAATTCGAAAGGACCATCCTAGCTATGCTATTCATATGAGAATTCCAAAACTTCTCTTAATTATTTAATACTAAGATAGGTTCTCAAAAAACAACAAGCAAATGTAAAATATCTCTATCTAGTAAGCCTGGTGCCCAAAAGAATCTTTGCTTAAGTCTGGAGCACCGCTTTAATTGTTCTTTTGTATATAACTAATCAGATTATTAAATTTAGAATGTTTAGAAAGATTAGTAAAACTTTGACAGATCAAAATCAATACCCTCCACAAATGAATTTATAGAGGCCCAGCTTTGACTGCTTTAGCCCTTGATTTTCAAAAAATCGTTTTGGATGTAAATATTTTAGAATAGTCGTTTTAAACTCCATTTTCATTTCTTAGAAAGGCAATTGAATAGTTTATTACATATTTTGAACCAATGGCAAAAGCCTAATCATTATATTAACTCTATTTAATTGATTTTCGATTATAATATCTTAAATGAGTGTTCTTCAAAACTCAAAACCCGCATCACAAAATAACACTTCTATGGCTTTATAAAAGTATAGATTTGAACATATTGACTGTATACACTCTGCAGCTGAGCGACTTTTTAATTGGAATAGAAAGCTTACGAGGAAGGAACTTATCCCGTTGCTGGACTTTTAGTCGACAAAAGTGGAAAGGTGATCTACCAGCAACGAAACAGAGTGATAGGAACACTATCGTCTGGAGATAAGTATTTACTTAACCCACGAACCACGGAGAGCGCCAAATTATATCCTGGTATTTTAAAACCAACATCAGTAAAATCTTCCTCCTCCCCACGAACTACCATCATGTCCACTCTTGACCCTGCTTATGTGTGCCTCAAGCATGGTGGCCAGCGGATTCAATGTAGGACTATAAGCTTTGATGGCTTTTCGGGAATCAACTGGAAAAATGATGAATTTTAGGACTACAAGTTTATTCCTTAATACAGGCAGAAACTTCTTGAACGCTTCGGGTATTACAAAGTAGAAGGAATAGAGGGGAGATCATTACCACTACTCAGCTTAGGGTGTTTCTTCAAGGAATAAACTCTCTAGATGGAATTTAGAAGAAAATTGGAAACTTTTCAGCGAAAATGTGCTCAGTGTAAGAGGAAAGTTGGGAGTGGCAGTCCCAGTGCAAAGAGTTGAGGAATCTAAGAGACCTACCCAAGGAGAGTAAGGTGGTTGAGGGTTTCGGTAGTTTATCCGAATGCTCTTTCGATCACATTGACAGAAAGGTGTCGTCGATGGGTGGAGACCAACTACTTTGACCAATCAAGATTGAAAACACTGCTGACTGAGCTGGTGGAGACACCCGCAGGCCAAGAACGCCCTCGCCCTCATCGATCCCCACGGCAACCTCCTGGTGGCTGCGGCTGACACCTTCCAAAAGAGTCCCATCAACTCCGCCATCCTCAACGCGGTGACGGCCTACGCAGAGTTCCACTTCAGCGTAATTGACGCCTCCATCATTACTGAGAACCTTAGTTGTTTCAGGATAGTGAGGCCTACAAGTACCTCCCCGCTCTGGCCGACTGCACTTTCGTGTTCTGAACGCCCTTCCGGGAGACGATGCCATCAGCTGCAGACCTTGGGAATCTATGGCTCCTCCGTCGAAACTTCGTCCCCAAGGGAGGATTCCTCTACATCAACGGATATGAATCAACAGAAAGCGTGAAATTGGAGGATATAATCCAGTTTGTGCCCGCCCTCTACTGGATGGATATCCAGATCTCCCCAACCCAAGCTAGGATTGGCAGGGAACAAACAGTGACCAAGGCTGACTCTGAGGGCTAAACAGATGAGGATCTGAAGGAAGACCTTTGATTGATCTCAGCATACCTATGTTGAAAACTATTCATTATTCAGAGCTCAATATTATCTTTAGAGATATATCAATTCAGTTGAAAAAATAATAGCAACATACCATAAATATAAAAAATCATTAAAGTTAGACACCTATGCTAAATTGTTGTCATCCTATGGATAACAATAAAAGATGGATAAGATTGGGGAAACTAAAAAGGTCCTATAAGACCTGAAGATATAATCTTTTAGAAATATCGATAAATTGCTGCGCAAAAGTAACGACGAATTCATACTTTAGTTTGGCTTATAATGATAAAAATGCCATTTCGTGCAATTTATTTCCGTGAAGCTATTTATTGGTCCTAAATAAGCTAATCTGTTGGTGTTGTATTAATCTCACTCAAAGCCCATGTTTTTGTAGAAGAAAGTGAGCGAAATTTAAGCTAAGTAATTCAAAAAAACAGAATCAATGCCAAGCTGTTTACCCGAGGCAAACTTTTGAAGTGCATTAGGTCTATGCAAAGCTATTTCAAAGTGTCATAGCTTCAATATTATCATAGTAATAAAGTTGAAAGGCTTTGTGAAGAAAGAAAATATCAGGAGTTAGTTAATCTTATGAATAAGACCATTAAAGACTACGTAAAAGTGACTATACGGCAATATATATTCCTATCAAAAATTTATTGAACCATCATTAACGGATTATTACTTTTCTTTTATTTCTTGCAAAAATTGTTTAACAAATAATTAAAAAGTACCTCTGGATAGCTGATTTTTGTGTGAATAATAGTGTGCTTTTGGGCTCAAGGCATGGCCTAAAGACAAATCATAAATACGCTCGTCGATGACTGCTCTAGAGAAATTAACTCCATTGGATAGATTTTCGAATGATAGCACCAACATGAAAGCTACCTTCCATATTCTTGTATATTGCGCTCATAAATTTCTAAATATTATGCTATCAACCGATTGATTTTTCTCCTACTGCATCCACATTTCTTATATGGCCTCCTGATATTGACGAGTCATGCTAATAACATAAGGATAAAATTAGTAATCAACTATTCTCAAGGATGCAAATAGATTAACATCTATCCGATTCAAATTGAGTTAGCCGTTGAGGTAATGGAGATCAATGAGAAAAATAATTTATTCAGTATTTTTATCAGAGATGTTTGGGTGGGCTCCTGACGCAGGCAAAGACTTTATTCATAAATAATAATGAACAAATTTAACACGTCATCTACTTTTTCAACAAAAGAAAGGTATAAAAACAAAATAAAAAACATATTAGATCAGAGTTTTTAAGGCCATACAATCAACAAAATGGAAGAACAAAGGTTTCTATGTACTTTCTGGTGGAAGGGAAAAGTTGTAATAGATTATATCTTAGTTTTGATGCTTCTTTATTCTGACTATATTGAGTTTAATTACTCTAATTATTTAAAAATTCAAAATAAAAAGTCTAAACAAATCAGCCAAATTCCTTCAAAATGTTATATTTTAGTCCCAAATTCTTAATTAGCTGTAAAGGCTATAGATTTTATAAAAAGAAATGTTGAAGGCCATCCTACTCTGATAAACTTGCAAATATATTTTCCTTAACTTTTGCTTTTTTCGCATAATTTTGCTTTAACATTAGGAATTGAACTTTGTATAGCCTTCATTTAGTTCATAATATCAAGAAATTGCCTTTAATATTTTCTCATATAAAAATTCCAGAACCTCAAACAATTAATTGCAAATTATGATAAGTTCCAAATGCTCAATCAGTAAAAATAAGTTTGACATTTTTTCATCTACTTGCTCGGTATAGGAAAAATGCGCTATTTGAGTTTGAGGCGCCATTTTAAATGTTTGTTTGTATATAACTAATCAGATTATCAAATCAAGAAAGTTTGGTAAAAGATTATAAGCACATTGGGGTAGAATAAAAAGATATCCTTCATATGCGGTATTTAGAAAGGCCTAGTTGAGACTTTCTTGGCCGTTAATTTCATAAAATCATTTTGGAGAAAAAAAAACTCTTAGAACAGTAGTTTTAACTAAATTTATTTTTTCTTAGGAACTTCGCAAATAAGTTTTTCCTTATTTTTGATGAGAAACCAAAAATCCAACCATTATATTAACTCTATTCCCTTTCTTTTGAATATATATCTTAAATGAATATTCCTCAAAACTCAAAGCCCAGATCATAAAGCGAGAATTCTATGGTCCGATAAGGATATGAATTCGATAAGGTAGACTGTATACACTCTGCAGCCCAGCATCTCTTTCGATTATAAAGTTTAGCCTTCCGAGAAGGGACTTATCCCGTTGCGGGACTTTTAGTCGACAAAAGTGGAAAGGTGATCTACCAGCAACGAACAGAGTGATAGGAACACTATCGTCTGGAGATAAGTATTTACTTAACCCCACGAACCACGGAGAGCGCCAAATTATATCTGGTATTTTTAAAACCAACATCAGTAAAATCTTCTCCTCCCCACGAACTTACCATCATGTCCACTCTTGACCCATGCTTAATGTGTGCCTCAAGCATGGTGGCCAGCGGATTCAATGTAGGAACTATAAGCTTTGATGGCTTTTCGGGAATCAACTGGAAAAACGATGATTTTAGGACTACAAGTTTATTCCTTAATACAGCAGAAACTTCTTGAACGCTTCGGGTATTACAAAGTAGAAGGAATAGAGGGAGAGCATTACCACTACTCAGCTAGGTGTTATCTTCAAGGAATAAACTCTCTAGATGGAACTTTAGAAGAAAATTGGGAAACTTTTCAGCGAAAATGTGCTCAGTGTAAGAGGGAAAGTTGGGAGTGGCAGTCCCAGTGCAAAGAGTTGAGGAATCTAAGAGACCTACCAAGGAGAGTAGGTGTTGAGGGTTTAGAGCTGTTTATCGAATGCCCTTTCGATCACATTGACAGAAAAGGTGGTCGTCGAAGGGTGGAGACAGCTACTTTGAACCCAATCAAGAATTGAAACACTGCTGACTGAGCTGGTGGAGAACACCCGCAGGCCAAGAACGCCCTCGCCCTCATCGATCCCCACGGCAACCTCCTGGTGGCTGCGGCTGATACCTTCAAAAGAGTCCCATCAGCTCCGCCATCCTCAACGCGGTGACGGCCTACGCAGAGTTCCACTTCAGCGTAATTGACGCCTCCATCATTACTGAGAACCTTAGTTGCTTCAGGATTAGTGAGGCCTACAAGTCCTCCCCGCTCTGGCCGACTGCACTTTCGTGTTTCTGAACGCCTTCCGGGAGACGAGCCATCAGCCTGCAGACCTTGGGAATCTATGGCTCCTCCGTCGAAACTTCGTCCCCAAGGGAGGCTTCCTCTACATCAACGGATATGAATCAACAGAAAGCGTGAAATTGGAGGATATAATCCAGTTTGTGCCCGCCCTCTACTGGATGGATATCCAGATCTCCCCAACCCAAGCTAGGATTGGAAGGGAACAAACAGTGGCCAAGGCTGACTCTGAGGCTAAACAGATGAGGATCTGAAGGAAGACCTTTGATTGATCTCAACATACCTATGTTGAAAAACTATTCATTATTCAAAGTAGTTCAGTAGGAGCTAGCATCAGCTTGACTGAAAGACGATAACAGCAAACATACCACTAAAAAAAAAATATCAAGAAAGTTTTCAAGAGCATCCTAACCTCATTACTCATGATAAATGAATGCATATTTATGATATTTGAGTTGATCATTGGATGTTTATTCCGTCTGTGGGACATTTGTTTCGGTTAAACACTTTCTGTTCAGTCCTTCAGGCAATCTTGATGGAATGAGTGGCCGCACAGTCCTGTTATAGTAGCATTACGTTCGATTGTTGTATATTACTCTCAGACTGAATTTCTCCGTTTTGCTATTTGACTTATTTGTGACATATCGGGCACATTTGTGATCCTTCTTCTTGGAGCTCATTCTTTTTTGGTCTAAACTTCTGAAGGCTAGCTTTAATCTTGCTGCTAACTTGCGAAATCCTCCAGGAACTGAGTGTAGCTTACTCCTAGTTGCAGCAAATACGATAGAAGTAAACGAAGTAAGGGACTTGTATAGCTTTTTTCCGAAATACCTAGAAGCAATATTGCACACAACTAGAGCCAAGAAAGTACATGAATTTCTAATTGTGGAATCAATCAGGTTCTATCGTTTTTCTATTTGTTGTCTTTTGCCATAAGTATAACAAACTGCTGCACATGAACAATAGAAAGAGAAGTAAAAGAAGGCCTTCTTAGATTTGATAAAAAGCCAACAAATGTAAGCAAGTAAGATGTATCTCCCGATGACTGCTGATTTTTTCTTGGAATCAATTGAAATGACAATACTTCAATCATTGTGGCTATAATTATAAAATGTATAATATTGCGAGCTGACTAAAGTTGTGTGAATTAAGCTGCTTCAGGGATTAGACTGAACTTAGGAAAGGACCAACCGATGCAAATCTTTTAATTCTGTTTTCGAATGTTAATCCAATTTATACTTGCACTTTGCCGACAAGTTGAAAGCGATTCGATCCCATTAAATAGAATGATCACCATAAAAGGATTATGCCTCAGTGAGTAAAGCCTATTATCGAAGCCTAGTCTAAACATTTATGTTATGAATCTTCAGGTCGAATTATATCTATATTCTCTGCTCATTATTTTAGAGAACCCACTTGCTAGTCTATCCTGATATTGGTATTTAGTTTAAGGTTGTCCTTTTCCACGACTGATAATTGTATTTGGCTTATTATCACCATTAGACCAGAAGAATATTTGTAGGGTATTCTTGCATGGGTATATGTGAAATTGGAAGAAAAAGTTCCACTGATTTTTGTTTGGTTGAGATTGATAGCTAGTAGTAGGTAGTAACTGCATTCACATGGGTCCAGCAATCTGCCAAGGCGATCGAGATAGTCTGATTATCTACATCATAATAGAAAGCTTATGCATCATCTCCTCCAGACCCAAAAATGGACTGCTATCGTCTTTGAGCAGTGTCTTTCTCCAGTGACCTTCAGTCTGAATTTAGGTGCTGATAGCGGGGAGAACCAGGAAGAAGAGGCAGAAAATATTAACATTTGATTATTAATAAATACCCGAATACTTAAATTTATAAAATAGCAACTACCTTTGTAATCATCTAAAAAGCTTCGAATTACAAAATGATAGTCCTGTATATGATGATCTTTATTTTTATTCTAGGATAGCTTAAATTCCTTCGAAGATATACGCATGATGATGAATAAAGTATATAAATGATGTTTGAAGCTAAATAGAATAATAAAAATCCTTCTAATAAATCTTCTTATAGCCCATTCCATTCTTTCTATGAGCTAAAGCTATCTAAATCCTTTCCAAGCCGCAATTAGAATGAAATGTATAATATAGCATGCAAGCTGTAGAGTTTGAAGCAAGATACAAGAGCTATATTAACGCCTCTCTCTATTTCTTTAAAGTGCTTAAAGTATTTTATTTATTAATCACTACAATATATCCTCTAATATTTAATAATTAATGAGCAGGCCACTTATTGA
>NW_022204651.1:12500-25000 GCF_008831285.2 Nymphaea colorata | reverse complement strand
AGCTACCGACGGTCAATCATCGTTTCGTTTTTGACATCACTGCGGACGACGTTTTAGGAAGAACAGCATTAAAAAACTGCCCACCGGCGCCCGAAACGTACTGAGAATCCATAAAGCCGACGTAACGACAGAAATAACCAACGATCAGCACAAAAGCTGAGAGGCCAAAAAGCCGCACGCCCAAGCCCTCCGCACACCATGCGGATGGGCTGCGTTAATGTCCTTAACAAGACGGCGTTCCACCAAAGCGGCAGCAATACAGAGACCAAACGTAGGGGCAAAACAAACTTAGCGTCAACCACACCAATATAACAAGCACATCACCCAAACGGTTCATGGCAAACCAAAACAGCCATGACGCAAACCAGCCCCCACCACCCAAACACAGCCTCCCACGGTCGCCTTCACGCCGCATAGCCATCGGAACCAAAACAGCCAGTGAACGGCCAGGATGGGAGACTGATACGGAACTCCCTAGGACTAGGCCGGGACTATAGCCCTAGCCTTGATTGCTGCCGAATCCCATCAACTACCACAGGCCGATAGCGCTAAGCTTGTCTGCGCGAACCCTTTGTCGCCAGATGGGCATGAGAGACTTGGTAAGGGTGAGACTTGGCCACTGAGTGTAAGGGGCAGAGAGGCTTTACTAACTGTGAATGGTGCAGCTTGTAGCGCTAATAACGCCACACAAGGCCTAACGTCACACCAGGTAATCGTCGGAGGCATGCCACTGCCGGCCACAGGCGCAGCACAACTCCGGGGCACGGCCGAGCGCACAGCCGAGGGACATCGCCGACTACCGGGCATCGAGGACGCAGACGGGTGCCGCGCGCAGGAGAGCGTCGACGCTGGAGGTCACCTGGAGCATTGTGAGGTTGTAGCGAGCGAGGACGCTATCAGAGTGCACAGCGGAAACCTTAGAGAGGCTAACGAGCGGGCACCACCATCACCACTAGCAGCAGCAGCACTCGGGCGGGTGGCCGATCCTTGTTCCGAGGGTATCACGCACGGAGGTCATTCCAGCGAGGACAGCATTTTTCTTAGGGAGGCTAGCCGATGCAGTGAGCTGGAGTTGTCCGGGCCCAGCTGACCGACCTAGCCACACATGCCCAGTGGACCGAGACTGAGTTGGAGGAGTTTTCAGCCCCAAGCCGACCATTTCAGGCCGAGACGGAGTGATTACAGCATTACGGGTCAGTCGGAGCGGTTTTGACAGGATCCCGTCTTAGGACCCGATCCAAATCCAGCGTTTTTAGTAGGAACCGGTTTCATTTTTAGTTATGTTTCAGTTTTGTACCGACCCGGTTCGAGACATAGACCGAACCGAGTCATGCTACACTTTAAATAGTGTCTTTGTGAAGTTAACCCTAAGTTGTTAATGATTTTTGGACAAAGTTTCTAATAGAAACAGGTTTCTCTTCACCCGCGCGTTTCTTGCGCCTCCATCTTCTTCTTCCTCCCCATTTCTGTGTGAAACATCTGAGGTTCTTCTCCAGCCTCCTCAGATTCATCAATGGCGGATTGGCAACCCGACATTATCCCACACCCTCCGCTGGTTTTCTCTACTAGGAGGTGAAACGAAGCAAGCAGCCGGCGGGTTGTCTTCTTCATCGTCTACCCGAGCAGAAGCAAAGGTGAATGCCGTGCGGACTCCTCAGCCACAGGGGTGTCGAGAGGCGTCATCCACCATCCGGAAGGCATTCTCCAGCCTTCGCGCAATGCCTACACGGCGGTGTGAAGATCTGAGATGCATTTGATCGTCCGTTCAGCAGAAATACAGCTAAGTGTGTTTTTCCAGCGTCATTTCCTCTTGTAGTGACTGTAAATCGCCTCCCCAATTCGTTTGTATGCCGTGGGATCCTTCTGGAATCCGTGAGGATGATCTGAAGAAGGATCGAAGCGAAGGAGAATGGGTTTGGGGGTCGTTTGGAGGATGATCGAGCCTCTTTTTGAGCATTCGGTTGAAACAGGCCTACCACAGCCAGTCTCAATCCGAGCTTAAATCGAAGGGTCAATCGGCCATAACTTTTGGGGATTTTGATACTGTTCGCTTCCCACCGAACCAAGCTTTCTATAGGAAGTGGAATCGCGTCAATCCGTTCAGTATTGAGTGAGTTACGAGCTTGAGAAGTCGGAGTAGGTTCTGTCACGCAGTTCCGCCGACCAGTTCCTGTTTCCGGCGACACTTCCGGCGATCCAACCGTTGGATCTTCACGATTCCGGTGCCATTAGATTCCCAACATCCCTGAGATCATCTCCACCAAATTTGACGTCGATCGGACTGTAGATGGCGTTTCTGGAGGCGACGGTCTGAATCTGGCGGGAATCGGCGGCGAGCATCCCTGTTTCTCCGCCACAGGCGGCTGTAACCCAATATTCGCTTAGAACATTGGGAATGCAGCATCACCGGGTGATCTATTGACTTTAGCTTGTTCCAAATTTAATTATCTGTCGATTGCAAGTGGTTTCATCTCTTGATTTGATCGCATTGAGGCGGAGTGGCGATTTGAAGACCTGTGGCTGTTCTTCTGCACGACGGCTCTTCCTGAAACAGGCGACAGAACTACAGCGACTTTGAGGGATCAACGACTGGGGTCTAGACAGCTCAGATTCAGCTCAAATTTGGAGCGTCTACTCCTTGGCTAGTGGTCTTGCTACAGTCCAAATTTCAGGATTTTTGGAGGTGTCTATGAATTGTTATGATTTTTCCATCGAAGACCTCTCCAGCAGTCCTGAAGCTGTTCTGCGCCTGATACATTTCTGAACGAAGGACAGAACGTGCGCGATTTTCAGAGCTCAACGACCTGGCCTTAAACTCGTCGGATTTGGCTCAAACTTGGAGCGTCCACTCCTGAGGATGTCTACTTGTTGCTGACCAAGTTTGGGGATTTTTGGAGACTCCTGTGATTTTATACGAATTTTAGACTGGAGGCCACTCTCTGCCAGCGCCTGAACCTGTCTTCTTCGTTTTCCAGAACAGAGGCCAAGCCTCGACGCTACCCCGATCTCGTTTTCTTCGATATTGGGGAAACGAGTATCTCTGGTGATTTCAGCTCCTTGAATCCCTTGTTTTCCTTTGATTATATCCTGGATTTGATCGTGCTTGCACTTGTTTTGGCGGAGCATACCCCTGCTGCAACGAGGATGGGCTGCAACCTGTTAGCATAGACTGCAACAGTCCGTGAGCCGCAACCTTGGAGTTGAAGGGTGCTCGTCGACACCAGTTCGACGCCTGCTTCCCCCTTAACAGAATACAAAGAGGGGTTTAGATCGCATCTTGTGAGGCATTTCATACTTTGGCTCTGTTGTTCGATTACTGTTTTGCTGTAACAGTAATCCGTGCTTCCCTTGTTGCTGAGGTGAACCGTGAGCCATCAAGCGACCGGTGAGTTGGGGTCGTGGAGCTTGCTGTCCAGCTTGGGCGAGGAGGCATTTGCTGAGTACCGAGGCTTAGTTTCTGGTTTTCCAGCCTCGGTGGATAGCTCGGACTAGCTCCGAGGAGGTTTGTACCCTGTCCCACTATAGCACGGGGAGGGTGTTCTTGCTTACAAACCCGCCTACACGGCGCGCGGCATAGTGAGGTCCTCGGAGGCTCGTTCAGCCGACGACACACCTCCTTGCGGCTTGGCCACCTAGGGGTTGAGGGTGTGGTTTGTGCGCTTAGGCATGTATGTTTTTGATGAATGCTTGGATGTGAATGTGGTTGAGTGAGGTGAGCGTTTAAGTTGTATCGTCGCGGTTGTATTAAGCCTTGAGCCCCTTAGCATTCTTGTAGTAGGATTGGCCATTTGGGTTCGGGAAACACTCTTGTAATTCTGTCCTAACTTGGGAAATTAAGCCGGGGTTGCTGTCCGGCAGGGAAAGAGTGTAAAGTCTTCTTAATACTTAGCCTATTCGGAGCCTGCCCCAAGAGATCTTGGGAAGGGAGTTCGGCATTCGGCAGCGAGCTTAGGCAGTCCTAGCCGGGTTCCCACCAGTTTGGTATCAGAGCACCTTGGGGCTGATTGAGCAGCTATGGCAAAGAAGAAGAACTCAAGAGTTGAGCAACAGGAAATGGAATTGGGCGTCGAAGATGCAGCCACCGAATCAGTTCATGAGGGCAGCGGAAGGAATGAATCAAACCGAGAAAAGTTCTCACGGATAGAAACCGAACTTGAGGAAATGAGAGTAAGAATGAGTCGGCAAGACCAGCCATCACGTGTGGAAGAGAGGTTGTCTCGCTTTGAGGAAGCTATGATTCGTATGACTGATAACTTCACGCAAATAAGTCACCAATTGGGTTTCTTAACCGGCCGAATGAATAAAATGGACCAATTGTCAGAAAGTATAGAAGGGCTAAATCAAAGAATGGACCGTATGGAAAGATCCGTTAATCATGGGCACAACCGAGAAGATAAGGGAAAAGGACCTTATGAAGAGCCTCACACATCATATCAAGCTCCCAAAGAGCATGCCGCATCGAGTTTTGGAGGGATTAAAATTGGAAAAGATAATCAAGTTCCACCCAAAACCAATGAAGCTCACATGGGAAATAAAAAGACCATGGGAGTTAACATGGCAACTTGTTCCAAACCACTGGTAGACAATGATTTTGAAGAAATTTCAGATGAAGATAGTGAGAGAATCGGACAAAGAAGTGAGAAAAAGAGGGGCCAAAGGAACATAGAACCCAGATCCAACATTCGGGTTGACTTTCCTAAGTTTGATGGCAAAAACGCCCAAGATTGGGTGATTAAAGCGGAGCAATACTTTGAGTGCCAAGAAGTTAGGGAAGACAAAAAAATTACAACGGCCATGATCTACTTTGAAGGGGCAGCTATGAGGTGGTATCGGTCGTACAAGAGGAAAAACCCGGTCATGGTATGGGAAACATTTTCAAATGCATTACTCGCTCGCTTTGGAGTCTCGTCATATACTAACTATCATGTGGAGCTCATCAACATGAAACAAATCACTACCGTGGAGGAGTTTCAAGGTCGATTTGAGGACATGTCATGTATGGTTGGAGATTGGCCCGAACCCGCACTCATAGGTGCATTCATGTCGGGATTGAGAGAGGATATTAGAATTGAGATGCTATCCGAGGAACATGTAGACTTAGACAGTTGCTTTGCAAGGGCACGAGTTATGGAGGAAAAGCTCCTCAAACGGGCAGCGTATGAGAAATTCTCTAAGACCGGAGGATTCAACCAAAACAAAGGGAATTTCAACAGGCCTACTCCTAAACCACAGCCACAAGGGTTTCCAAAGAGGGATACACGTCCAGCCGTTAGGGACAATGTTCCGGTTCGTTACATCACCGCTAAGGAGAGGGATGAAAGGTTCAAAGCCGGGCTATGTGTGTCATGTGAGGAAAAGTGGTTCAAGGGACACAAATGTAAGAGGTTTCAGCTAATGGTGGTTGTAGAGGATGAGGACGAAGTTGAGGTTTCAATCCCAGTTGAGGAAGAGCAACCAGTAGAACAAGAGTGCCCAACGGAAATTGAGAAGGTGGATGGGGTTCTTCACTCCATGAGGGACCCAAACCGTCCTAAAGCAATGCGTGTTCTTGGAACCATTCAAGGGCACAGAGTCACAATCTTGCTAGATTCGGGAGCAACTCATAATTTTATGAGTTTAGAAACGGCCAAGGATAGCGGATGCACATTGGAAGATCAAGCACCACTCACGGTCTTGGTAGGAGATGGAACAAGGCTACCTTGCGTCCACATTTGCCGAAACATGGATATAACCGTGCAAGGGATCCCATACAAGATAGATGTCTTAGTTCTTCCGATAAAAGGGATGGACCTTGTTCTTGGTGTTGATTGGTTAGAGACACTTGGGGGAATCTACTGGGATTTCTCCAAAATGAAGATGAGATTTGAGAGGGAAGGAGGAGATCAAGTGACACTCGAAGGAATCCAGCCCAACTTGGAACCGAAGGCAGCCATCAAGGCTCTCGTAGCTCAACAGCCAGCCCTCTGGCTGATATCGTTAGCCACTGATGTACCTCCAAAAGGGACAGAGACCGAAGTCATTCCCAAGGAAGTTCAGCAAGTATTGGATGGTTTTGAAGATGTCTTTTCTGAACCTAAAGGGTTACCTCCTCCAAGATCATACGATCACAGGATCGTCCTATCAAACGGGGCAGAACCGGTAAATGTTAGGCCTTATCGTTATGGGTTTACACAGAAAACGGAGATAGAGAGATTGGTAAAAGAAATGATTGAAGGGGGAATCATTCGCCCGAGTAGCAGTCCCTTCTCCTCTCCTGTTTTGTTAGTCAAAAAGAAGGATGAAACTTGGAGATTTTGTGTTGATTATCGGGCACTTAACGAAGTCACGATTAAGGACCGCCACCCTATACCCGTCATTGACGAACTCCTTGATGAATTGGCGGGCGCTTCCATTTTCTCCAAGCTTGACTTAAGGGCTGGTTACCATCAGATACGCATGGATAAGCATGACGTACCCAAGACTGCATTTAGAACTCACGATGGGCATTATGAGTTCTTGGTCATGCCCTTCGGATTAACCAACGCCCCGGCTACATTCCAACGATGTATGAATGATATTTTCAGACCACATCTGAGGGATTTCATTCTAGTTTTCTTCGATGACATTCTGGTTTACAGTCGATCATTAGAGCACCACATTGTCCACTTAAGGAAGACACTACAAATTTTGAGGCAGAATGAACTCTTTGCAAAAGCTTCTAAGTGCAGTTTCGGTCAAGAATCAATCGGCTATTTGGGACACATAGTGTCCAAGGAAGGTGTTAGAGCTGATCCAGAAAAGCTCCATGCCATGGAGCAATGGCCTTTGCCAAAAGACCCGAGAGGAATGAGAGGATTTCTAGGTCTTACTGGTTACTATCGAAGGTTTATTCAAGGCTATGGATCTATAGCCTCCCCTTTGACGAAAATGTTGAAGAAAGGGGAGTTCACCTGGACGGATCACTCAAGGGAAGCATTCGTAAAGCTTAAGGCAGCAATGTTAGCCGCGCCCGTGCTAACCTTGCCAGATTTTTCACTTGATTTCGTGGTGGAGACGGACGCAAGCGACGTTGGTGTTGGGGCTGTCCTCAGCCAAAAGGGCCACCCAATAGCCTACATGTCCAAGGCTCTCACCCATAGGGCAAAGCCATTATCCACATATGAAAAGGAGTTATTTGCCATCGTGTTGGCCGTGGAGAAATGGAGGCCCTACCTCATCGGGCGCAAATTCATTGTGAGAACGGATCATAGTAGTTTAAGGTATATGCTCAAACAAAGGGTCTCAACGCCTACTCAACAAAGATGGCTCGCCAAGCTATTGGGTTACGATTTTACAATCGAATACAAGAAAGGAACCGAAAACTCGGCGGCTGATTCGTTATCGAGACTTGGAGAGCAATTTCTAACCTTGTCCGTTCTGGAAACCGATTTGTGGCAGCGATTGGTCATTGAGCAAGAGGCTGATGAAGGTTTGAGACTACTTAGAGCATCGGTTCAGCAGAATCCGGGATCAATCCCAAACCATGGCATGAAGGGGAACGTGCTTTACCGAAAGGGCAAAGCTGTGGTACCACGCGGTTCCTCCCTCAAAAAGGAGCTCCTATCACACTTTCATTGTTCAACCACCGCAGGTCACGAAGGCGTGGCCAAAACGCTTGCAAGGATCAAAACCCAATTTTGGTGGGAAGGTCTAAAAGGAGAAGTCAAAGAGTTTGTGAGGAGTTGTCAGATTTGCCAAAGGGAAAAGTATGAAGCAACCAAGCCACCCGGGCTGATGCACCCATTGCCAATACCTACAAAACCTTGGGCTGATGTATCAATGGATTTTATTGATGCAATGCCACGTTCGGAAGGAAAGGAAGCGGTGTTTGTAGTGGTGGACAGATTGACGAAATATGGGCATTTTGCCCCTCTTCCAAGACACTACAATGGGCCGTTGGTTGCCGGGATATACCAAGACTATGTCGGCAAACTTCATGGAATGCCGAGCACTATCGTTTGTGATAGGGATTCGATATTCCTTAGTGCGTTTTGGCGCGAGTATATGCGCATGGCTGGGACTTCATTGCATTTCAGTACAGCCCACCACCCGCAAACCGATGGGCAAAGCGAGGTGGTGAACAGGACACTAGAGACCTATCTGCGTTGTTTCGCGGGGGAACGACCGAACACTTGGGTTCGGTATCTTGCTTGGGCAGAATGGTCCTACAACACTAGTCTCCATTCCGGGACTAGTATCACTCCCTACGAGGCACTGTATGGGTGTCCTCCTCCACTCATTCCAAACTATGAAGTAGGGACAGCTCAAGATGATGAGGTGGACTGCACACTCCGTAATCGGGATGAGATCTTGACAGTTTTGAGGCAGCATATCGTAAGAGCCCAGAATCGAATGAAACAAACATATGATAAAGGCCGCAAAGATCGAGAGTTCAAGGTTGGGGACATGGCATGGTTGAAGAGGCTACCTATGCGACAAAAATCGTTGCTTGGACAGCCTTATTCCAAACTTTTACCCCGTTATTATGGGCCATTCCGGGTCTTGCAAAGAGTTGGCAAAGGAGCCTACAGGTTAGCACTACCACCCACCGCATTAGTCCATCCGGTCTTCCATGTAACTAGACTCAAGCCGCATTTTGGTCAGTTGCCAGAACTTATTGAACCTTTGCCAGATTTTCGGCCTAGACCGTATAGGATACTTCGTCACCGGCACCTGCAGAGAGAGGGGCGTCAGAGACATGAGGTTTTAGTTGAGTGGGACGGCCCAGATTCAGGTACATCATGGGAGCTATATGACAGGATTGTCCAGGATTTCCCAACTACTAGAGCTTGGGGACAAGCTCAGTCTCAGCGTGGTGGATCTGATACGGAACTCCCTAGGACTAGGCCGGGACTAGCCTTGATTGCTGCCGAATCCCATCAACTACCACAGGCCGATAGCGCTAAGCTTGTCTGCGCGAACCCTTTGTCGCCAGATGGGCATGAGAGACTTGGTAAGGGTGAGACTTGGCCACTGAGTGTAAGGGGCAGAGAGGCTTTACTAACTGTGAATGGTGCAGCTTGTAGCGCTAATAACGCCACACAAGGCCTAACGTCACACCAGGTAATCGTCGGAGGCATGCCACTGCCGGCCACAGGCGCAGCACAACTCCGGGGCACGGCCGAGCGCACAGCCGAGGGACATCGCCGACTACCGGGCATCGAGGACGCAGACGGGTGCCGCGCGCAGGAGAGCGTCGACGCTGGAGGTCACCTGGAGCATTGTGAGGTTGTAGCGAGCGAGGACGCTATCAGAGTGCACAGCGGAAACCTTAGAGAGGCTAACGAGCGGGCACCACCATCACCACTAGCAGCAGCAGCACTCGGGCGGGTGGCCGATCCTTGTTCCGAGGGTATCACGCACGGAGGTCATTCCAGCGAGGACAGCATTTTTCTTAGGGAGGCTAGCCGATGCAGTGAGCTGGAGTTGTCCGGGCCCAGCTGACCGACCTAGCCACACATGCCCAGTGGACCGAGACTGAGTTGGAGGAGTTTTCAGCCCCAAGCCGACCATTTCAGGCCGAGACGGAGTGATTACAGCATTACGGGTCAGTCGGAGCGGTTTTGACAGGATCCCGTCTTAGGACCCGATCCAAATCCAGCGTTTTTAGTAGGAACCGGTTTCATTTTTAGTTATGTTTCAGTTTTGTACCGACCCGGTTCGAGACATAGACCGAACCGAGTCATGCTACACTTTAAATAGTGTCTTTGTGAAGTTAACCCTAAGTTGTTAATGATTTTTGGACAAAGTTTCTAATAGAAACAGGTTTCTCTTCACCCGCGCGTTTCTTGCGCCTCCATCTTCTTCTTCCTCCCCATTTCTGTGTGAAACATCTGAGGTTCTTCTCCAGCCTCCTCAGATTCATCAATGGCGGATTGGCAACCCGACATTATCCCACACCCTCCGCTGGTTTTCTCTACTAGGAGGTGAAACGAAGCAAGCAGCCGGCGGGTTGTCTTCTTCATCGTCTACCCGAGCAGAAGCAAAGGTGAATGCCGTGCGGACTCCTCAGCCACAGGGGTGTCGAGAGGCGTCATCCACCATCCGGAAGGCATTCTCCAGCCTTCGCGCAATGCCTACACGGCGGTGTGAAGATCTGAGATGCATTTGATCGTCCGTTCACAGAAATACAGCTAAGTGTGTTTTTCCAGCGTCATTTCCTCTTGTAGTGACTGTAAATCGCCTCCCCAATTCGTTTGTATGCCGTGGGATCCTTCTGGAATCCGTGAGGATGATCTGAAGAAGGATCGAAGCGAAGGAGAATGGGTTTGGGGGTCGTTTGGAGGATGATCGAGCCTCTTTTTGAGCATTCGGTTGAAACAGGCCTACCACAGCCAGTCTCAATCCGAGCTTAAATCGAAGGGTCAATCGGCCATAACTTTTGGGGATTTTGATACTGTTCGCTTCCCACCGAACCAAGCTTTCTATAGGAAGTGGAATCGCGTCAATCCGTTCAGTATTGAGTGAGTTACGAGCTTGAGAAGTCGGAGTAGGTTCTGTCACGCAGTTCCGCCGACCAGTTCCTGTTTCCGGCGACACTTCCGGCGATCCAACCGTTGGATCTTCACGATTCCGGTGCCATTAGATTCCCAACATCCCTGAGATCATCTCCACCAAATTTGACGTCGATCGGACTGTAGATGGCGTTTCTGGAGGCGACGGTCTGAATCTGGCGGGAATCGGCGGCGAGCATCCCTGTTTCTCCGCCACAGGCGGCTGTAACCCAATATTCGCTTAGAACATTGGGAATGCAGCATCACCGGGTGATCTATTGACTTTAGCTTGTTCCAAATTTAATTATCTGTCGATTGCAAGTGGTTTCATCTCTTGATTTGATCGCATTGAGGCGGAGTGGCGATTTGAAGACCTGTGGCTGTTCTTCTGCACGACGGCTCTTCCTGAAACAGGCGACAGAACTACAGCGACTTTGAGGGATCAACGACTGGGGTCTAGACAGCTCAGATTCAGCTCAAATTTGGAGCGTCTACTCCTTGGCTAGTGGTCTTGCTACAGTCCAAATTTCAGGATTTTTGGAGGTGTCTATGAATTGTTATGATTTTTCCATCGAAGACCTCTCCAGCAGTCCTGAAGCTGTTCTGCGCCTGATACATTTCTGAACGAAGGACAGAACGTGCGCGATTTTCAGAGCTCAACGACCTGGCCTTAAACTCGTCGGATTTGGCTCAAACTTGGAGCGTCCACTCCTGAGGATGTCTACTTGTTGCTGACCAAGTTTGGGGATTTTTGGAGACTCCTGTGATTTTATACGAATTTTAGACTGGAGGCCACTCTCTGCCAGCGCCTGAACCTGTCTTCTTCGTTTTCCAGAACAGAGGCCAAGCCTCGACGCTACCCCGATCTCGTTTTCTTCGATATTGGGGAAACGAGTATCTCTGGTGATTTCAGCTCCTTGAATCCCTTGTTTTCCTTTGATTATATCCTGGATTTGATCGTGCTTGCACTTGTTTTGGCGGAGCATACCCCTGCTGCAACGAGGATGGGCTGCAACCTGTTAGCATAGACTGCAACAGTCCGTGAGCCGCAACCTTGGAGTTGAAGGGTGCTCGTCGACACCAGTTCGACGCCTGCTTCCCCCTTAACAGAATACAAAGAGGGGTTTAGATCGCATCTTGTGAGGCATTTCATACTTTGGCTCTGTTGTTCGATTACTGTTTTGCTGTAACAGTAATCCGTGCTTCCCTTGTTGCTGAGGTGAACCGTGAGCCATCAAGCGACCGGTGAGTTGGGGTCGTGGAGCTTGCTGTCCAGCTTGGGCGAGGAGGCATTTGCTGAGTACCGAGGCTTAGTTTCTGGTTTTCCAGCCTCGGTGGATAGCTCGGACTAGCTCCGAGGAGGTTTGTACCCTGTCCCACTATAGCACGGGGAGGGTGTTCTTGCTTACAAACCCGCCTACACGGCGCGCGGCATAGTGAGGTCCTCGGAGGCTCGTTCAGCCGACGACACACCTCCTTGCGGCTTGGCCACCTAGGGGTTGAGGGTGTGGTTTGTGCGCTTAGGCATGTATGTTTTTGATGAATGCTTGGATGTGAATGTGGTTGAGTGAGGTGAGCGTTTAAGTTGTATCGTCGCGGTTGTATTAAGCCTTGAGCCCCTTAGCATTCTTGTAGTAGGATTGGCTATTTGGGTTCGGGAAACACTCTTGTAATTCTGTCCTAACTTGGGAAATTAAGCCGGGGTTGCTGTCCGGCAGGGAAAGAGTGTAAAGTCTTCTTAATACTTAGCCTATTCGGAGCCTGCCCCAAGAGATCTTGGGAAGGGAGTTCGGCATTCGGCAGCGAGCTTAGGCAGTCCTAGCCGGGTTCCCACCCAGGCCTTGACAGCAGTCGGAGGCCGAGAAGAAGGCAGTCGCACCGCGTGGACTACAAATGGCCCAGGCAAAACCGGACGCAGGAGAAGCTGAAAAGACAGCTACGGAAGCACGCGGAACCAAGAAAAAATGGCCGCTCGCAGTGAAGAAAGGG
>NW_022204651.1:0-2500 GCF_008831285.2 Nymphaea colorata | reverse complement strand
TGCAGTGATTTTTGGAGCGTCCCTTCATAATCATCAGAGGCAGCTACCCACCAAATTTCAGCCCAATCCGAGCTGTGTATGATTTTAATGATTTTTGGAAGATCGGCAAAGCCTGAGAATCCAGAACCTTCACCAGAGAACCAGGGAGCTTAAGCTGTCCAGGACAGCGCGCGTGCTTCGGCGTCAATCGAAGCTTGCCTCACCCCTTCATCGTCTAGCTCCAGGGGTTTAATCCTCAATCTGGTGACGCCTCTCCACATTCGAAATTCTGCTCTTAATCTTTGCCTTTGTCAGTGATTTGCTCGCCCTTGTTTGAAGTGCATTGTAGCCCAACGGTGGAAGGTGTTGCGGACAGCAGGGCCTAATCGATTGCAGCTACACCTGTTAGGAGACATAGCTTACGCCGGGCTAAGCGGCGCTTGCATCCCCCTAAACTCAACAACGAACAGGGGTAAAATGTTCTCACGGTGAAGTCTCCTAACGATGCTTGGAAATACTCCGTTTCCTTGCTATTTTCGACAGTAACCTTCTCTATTCATTTTCTGGAGTGTATTGCTGAGAAGGAGGAGCAGTCCAGCAACCGTGTGCTGAGCTGATCCCGGGAGAAGAAGGGTGTACGCTGTCACCTTGTCAGCGCTAGCTTCCCCCTACTTCATCACAGCACTAGGGGTTCCAACGTTTCCAGCTAAGTGCAATCCCTTCTCCCGTCTTGAGTTGCTGAATTACAAAACAGTAACTATGCTGTCTATGTCTTGAGCAAGGAGGAGAGACCAACTTGAACGGGCACCTCGCTTGCGAAGACCGACGTGCTGATTACCAAGGGGCTTTGGCCTTTGCCCTTGGTCGCTTGCTGAACTAGCTTCAGCCAGGTAGGCACCCGAATCACCCTATAGATTCGAGGGCGGGTGCACTTGTTTTCAGCCTTGCCTCCGGGCGTGTAGTGCTTGGGTTACCTCCAAAGCTCGTTAGCTAAGGACACGAACCCGGACTACGGACCTTCCTAGGGTGCATGGTGATGGTTTGCACGTCCTAAGGATTGTATGCGTGGTTTGATGAATGGATGAATGCTGGAATGAGTGAGGAATGAGTTCATGTTGTACGCTCCGCTTGTAAGGCCTCGAACCCACATTGTTGTAATAGGTTCAGACCTAGCTAGCGAGGGGATAAACCATTCCTTGTATCTTACCCAAGGGCATTTGAGCTGGGATTGTGTCCAGCCGGGGTTGAAATTTTGTAAGGCCAATCTTGGGCCAGCTACATTACCACTAAGAGGTCTTGGGAGTTACGTTCGTCGGCGGCTTTGAGGCGCTACAAGGGCGGATGTAACAGTTTGGTATCAGAGCGGCTTAGTGCGTTTTCTTGTTCAGATTTGGTCAGCTAAGGCTGCAAAGAGTTACGGTTTGAGCAGCTTAGTCTTCTGAAATTCGATCTTGAAAGTGAGTTTCTATCGCAGCCATGGGGCGCAAGAGAAGCAGCCGGTTAGGGAGTAGAGGAAACCGAAATCGAGGAAGGGAGCCACCGCTCCTCATGTAGACCTCACTCCACTCCTTCATCAGATTTAAGGCATTTAATACATCTATACAGCAGCTTACAGCCCAGCAGCGCATTCATGAGAGAAACAAAGCATCCATGAGATTACCCATAACCAAGAAGAAATGAGAGCCCAAAGTGAGAGGTTGGACGCATTGAAAGGAGATCCAAGGGGCCTCGGTACATGGCCGGGCCCTATTCCCCAACCTGCCCGTCCGAACTCACCCAGCACTTCTCAAGAGAGCCTAAAGAAACCAACCCCCTAAGTGTCCCGGATTTACTAAAAGGGCTTCAACAACTCATCTCACAAGCCACGGGAGCACCTAGTGGAGGAACCACTCTTGTAGGAGAGGGTCGGCCTTCACCACGAGGGGAGGAAAACAGAAATACATTCCATCCTCCTCCTAGGCCAGCTGGAGAAGAGGGTCATGAGCAAAGACAAGGGGTAGTTAGGCCACTAAGACCCCAGCCCGAGAGGAGGACGCATGATCCACATACCGAGTCGGATGAACTAGAAGAAGACGAGGAAGGCTTCTACGATGATGGAGGCTATCCTTACGTGCGAGGGCAGCTCCCACGTAGAGGAATGAGGCGAAGGGCAGACAAGAGAGACCACGTGATGAGGCACCCTTGCTCTTCCACGCATGGAATGCCCGACGTTCAATGGGACCAAAGTCGTGATTGGGTATGCAAAGTTGAGAAGTATTTCCAATGCCAACGAGTTGCCCATGAACAGAAAATCGACCGAGCTATGATGTATTTTGAGGACAATGCCTTCATTGGTATCATATACCATGAGGAAGACGCCAACCAAGGATGGGACCAGTTTAGAGCCGGTTTGATAGAGAGGTTTGAGAGGGCCAGCCAACGCGACTTCAATGTTCAGTTAAACAGCCTTAAACAAACGGGACGGTGCTTGAATACCAAGATCAGTTTGAGAGGTTGTCATGTCTCGTGGAGGACTGGAATG
>NW_022204650.1:0-25607 GCF_008831285.2 Nymphaea colorata | reverse complement strand
TAATAGGTTAATAAATATTCGGTTGGCAGAGTAGGATGGGTAAGCTTGCAGTACTTATATTTAAAAAATCACTTTCCGATTATATATTTTTAAAAGAAACTGCAAGCAGATGAAAAAGAAACGCAGCCTTGGCACCTCCAAGATGGATTGCTTCCCTGAGACCGATATCGACGACTTTGAACTGACCCAAAATGAGCCGTCAACATCCACTCGTCCCAAAAAGGCAAGAAAAAACAAGAAGAAAAGAGAGACAGTACAACCTCTACCGCAACAAATCGTTCACCTTTGACTATTTAGAAACTTCTCAGATTCAAATTGACCCAAACAAAGAAAACATTACGAGTTCCATGCTATGAAGAACAACTCCTCAACTGGCCCGTACGCTTCACGCGAAAACTCAACCAAATGGTAATTTTGGTGCGATGCAGGAGGTCGATAATGACGTTGAGACCGACGAGGAAATGGCGGAAGGAGAGGTGAAGAGATGCACCAACTGGCTGGTGGAGGCCATAAAACTCCAAAGGGAGCAGTGAGCAGGCCATTCAGTGATTCGTCTTATTTGTCTTCTTTTTTCGAACTTTCCCATACCCATGCTGTAAGCTCCTGCTGTTATTCGAGTATATATTCCAGAAGTGAATTATATAATAGACTTTCCACTCTATCAGTCAGGCGGTTTCCCTCTAGTGCGAGGGATTGTTGCCGCTGAAAACGATCTCCTTGCGAATGGCACGAGTGTGCTCGGTGCGGTCTTCACTCATGCTGGCCTCGCACTTGTAACAGAGGAGCTCTATGTTCATGACTTCCAATTTTCCCTCTCCGCAAAGCTTGCAAAGACCGTTGTGGTCGATTTAGAAGTCCCTTTCGCCTGGCTTGTTGCTGATCACCATCTAGCGCTCGGTCACGCCCACTACTGATTGTTTTGATTCATTTTCTCCCCGTTACGCCCTGCAGAAGTTGCGCCAAATGCAGCAAGCCAGAGTGATCAGCACGATCAAGCCCAATAGGCCTGCTCCTGCGATGGCGAGGTAGGCCCATATGCTCACCGCTGAAGTGGCAGTGTCAGAGTGGGCTGCGTATATGGTGCAGAGAGTGCTATTGGCGCAGACAAACACCCTGAATCGACTATTGAACAGCTGGAACATTGCAGTTGGGAGTTGAGGAAGTATGTCTTAGCACAGGTCTGGCAGAACTGAGAGTTGTTTACAAGTGAGGCAATTTGTGGGACAATTAGCACAGGCCCCAGTGGCATTATTAAGGAAGAAGGTGGGGAGACAGGACAGGCATGTGTTATAGTTGGAGCATAGAGAGCAGGGAATAATGCATGGTAGGCACTGCTGGTTGCTATTAGCGGGGTAATACCCTGCTACACAAGTGAGGCAGAGTGAGGAAGTAGGGCAAGTAGCACAGTTAGTGATGGCTGAACCGCAGCTAAAGCAAGAATTATTTGCTAGATAATACCCATCTGCACAGTTTCCGCATAGGTAGGGAGTATTGGGACTGGCACAGGCTAGGCAGTTGAGGATGGAGGGCGTGCAACTGACACATTGGCCATTCGTGTCAACCATATATCCCGACACACACCCCGTGCACACAGAAGAAGAGGAGCAAGTGATACAGTTGGGGATGTAGTTGATGCATAAGGAGCACCTGCTCTGGGAGGAAGGAAGTATTGAGAGTTGCAAACTTGGCAGAAAGTTTGATTTAGGCAGCTCTGGCAATTAGCGATGAACAGCATGCAAATGGAGCAATTGTTAGTGATGTTTCTGGGATTGGTGGCATTGGCTGAGCTATTGATTGGTCCTACGTAGTATCCAGCCTCACAGCCGAGGCAAGTGGTGGCGTTGTTGCATATCTGGCACCTGGGGATGTAGATGCTGCAGCTAACGCAGAGGTTATCGGAGGATAGGAAGTAGAAATTGAGACAGGTGGAGCAGCTGGAGTTGCTGGAGCAAGCCAAACAGTTCTTGAGAGAGGAGGGACACTGAAGGCATGAATTGTTGGGACTTAGGTAATAGTTGGTCAGACAGCTGGTGCATGTGGTGGAGTTACTACAGGTTATGCAATTCTGAATGGCGGTAAAGCAGTTAAAGCAAGTTCCGTTTGGTCCTCTGAAGGTACCAGTATTGCAAGTAAAGCACCAGGTGAGGTTGCAGCTGAGACAGTTGGGGAAAATGGCACTGCAATTGTTGCATCCGCTTTGGAGAGTGAGATAGAAGCCTCTGGGGCATTGGCTGCAGGCGTACTGGGAAGAACAGGTGAGACAGTTTGCCCCCTGGCAGACCTGGCACACTCCCTGCGATAGGAAGTAGCCAGGCACGCACAAATTGCAGCTATTGAGGTCGGAGCATTTCTAGCAGTGGTTTATTGAGGCAAGGCAGGAGGAGCAAGTACCGTCACCCGCCATGAAGGTTTGCTCAGAACATCCGTTGCATTGCAACTGGCCATTGTAAGTGCACTGCACACATCCTGGAATAGCAGCAGAGCATGACATGCATTGAGTGTTATTAAGGAAGTTGCAAAGGAGCAAGCCAAGGCAAACTGAAGAATTATCACATACGATGCAATTCTGAATGATGGATCCACAGGCAACGCAGGCTCCGTTATTATTGTAGAATCCTGACTGGCACTCGATGCAGGAGTTGAGGAGGAGCAGCGGTAGCAGTTCTACACTCCGTAGCTGCAGGAGTGCAGATGTTGTTCTGGACGTAGTATTGGTCATTGTCTGTGCTGTTCCCACATTGCTTGCATTTTCCGTCAACGACTACGAAGCTAGTGCTACAGAGGAAACAAATTGAAGCGGAATAGCATCCCACGCAGTTCGGTATAGGCGTAGCGCAAGAAAGGCAAATAGAGGAATTAGGCTGCAAGTACCACCCAGTGAGACATTGCGTGCAATTTGTATTAGACACACACACTTGGCAGTTCGGAAGCAACTGAGCACATGCGATACAGTTATTGAACACCGTGCATTGGGAGCAAAGAAGAATCCTGAGTTGCAAGCCGAGCAATTGTTATTCGACGAACACATAAGGCAATTGGGTACATATTGCGAGCAGCAACTGGCAACCGAGGGGAGACACGCGAGGCACCTGAGAGGGCTTTGCAAGTAATAACCTGTGTTGCAGGTGGTGCAGGAGGAGCCACTGCTGCAGGTCCTGCAGTTGGCGATGGCGGTGCAGCTGAGGCAACTGGCCTGGCTGGGTCCGAAGTAGAAGCCGGACTGGCAGGTGCTGCACATGGTGGAGGTGGAGCAGGTGGCGCAGTTGGGCATGGGTCCCTGGCAGGAGAAGCAGTTGGTATTGTTGACGTAGTAGCCGGGGATGCAGACGATGCAGGAAGTGGCACTGCAGGTGAGACAGTTAAGCGCACAGGAAAGACATTGCTGGCTTGTGGTGTTATAGTAGAATCCTCCACTGCAAGTGATGCAAGTAGTCTTTGATGAACAATTGGCGCAGTTAGGAATGCAGGCACTGCATCTCAGCATCCCATCCACAAAGTATCCCACCGAACAATTGGAACAGGATGTAGCAGTGGTGCAGGTGAGACATTGCTGATCTTGCAAGCTCCCTGACAATCGTTGATCATCACGTAGTAGGTTTGGTAGAGGTATTGGCATTGCAGCTCCACAAAGCACAGCACAGAGTATTAGAAGTAGTAGTAGCTACTAGCCGTCACGTTCCCCAGTGGAGAAGTGGTGAGGTCGAAGAAGAAGGATTGATTGTTCTTGTTAGATAGCTGAAAATTGAGGAATCCCACCACCATTTTTGGTCCAGTATCGGCCCATACACCTGCAGCGTGCCGAACAAGTTGGATGTCACTGCCCCCACGTTCAGCATCGGGTTCGTCGAGTCAATCATCCCCGAAACATACGACGCGTTGTAGTTAGAATACCCCTGGAGGTTGGTAAGGTGCACCGATAGGACCGATAGGCAAAAGGATTGAACAACTGAGTAGCTAACGTTGAGATTGAAGCGGACAGTAGTCCCGCTCTGGCTGAACTGCGTAATATTGAAATAGTTGAAGCCCAAGACTATGGAGCTGGTGATGGATCGCAAATAGGCTGCTAGCTGGATACTATTGCTGCTTGTCTTGTTGAAACCGCTGGTGAAGGTGAAGGTTTGCCCGTAATTCAGCGAACTGGGGGATACTTCTCTCTTGGATGTCGTAAAGCCTATGTAAGGGGTATTTTACAAGGATTCTGTAAGTCTAGGAGGCTATTGGCGGTGGCGGTTCCACTGATGAGTATGATGGAGTAGGTGACAAGGTTGAAGGAACTGCCGGCAGCTTGGATGAGCGTGATGATGATGGAATTGTTGGTGTATGAGTAGGTGGGTTCAGCAGTGAAGGACAAGGCAATGAGGGAGGGCGACTGGTAGCCATTGAAGGCCAGGCCAATGATGCTGATGCTCTGGTAGTTGTAGGTGTTTGGGAACTAGAAACGTTTATTGCTGGTGGAAGAGATGAGATCGTTGGGATTGACCAGCTTCACCTGGACTAAATAGAGACCGATTTACAGGCTCCGAAGATGTCGGAACGCGTGAATAGCACCAGGGAGTGCACATGGATCACCCAACCCCAACCCCAACCCAACAACCCCAACCCCAACCCCAACCCCAACCCCAAATTACTATCCTGATTTAAATGTTATAATCCAGCAGCCATCATAATCGGAGCATACTCCATCAAATCATCACCATTTATGATGGAGTGGGCCAACGGGGGGCAGGTTGGGGAAATGAGCGAATTGCCTATAAGGGGATGGGACTCAACTGATCTGTATTTATAATGCCACGAGGTCGTAAGAAGATGAAGTGGAGCAAATCCACTAAACCCCATAAAACGTGGTCATTTTCGAGTCGCCGCCCAGTTCCTCCGACGAGGAGGAATAAGAGTAAGCGGTGTGGGAGGAGGGAGAGGAGGGGGAGCGATAGGGTGAGGAGGAGGAGGGCGTCAAGCGATAGAACACGCTCTCGCTGCTGACCAAGCGCTTCATCCGGCTCATCAAAAGCAGGGACAACTTCGTACTGGACATCAACGAGGCCACCCGCGAACTAGGCGTACAGAAGCGGCGCATTACGACATCACCAACGTACTCGAAGGCATCGGATACATCCAGAAGATCCACAAGAATAAGATGCGCTGGATCGGCGGAACCATGGACGAGCACATCACCAAATAAATCTCAGACCTCGATGCGCAAATCCAGGCATGCTCGGATAAGAACCACCAGTTGGATAATTAGATTTTCTTGATGGCGCAGAAGCTCAAGCAGGAAACCGACCAGAAGAAGTACCTTAACTACCTGTCGAGGACGATCTGAGAGAAATCATGGATAATATCGAGGAAAAACCGAACTCGATGCTGGTGTTGTTGCCGCTGAGGGAGCCACCGTGGAGGCCAAGGAAGGAGCCATCATCATCGAAAAGAACCCTAACTCGCCAATCGGACTCAGCTATTGCAAGATCAATAGAGAGGGGAGGACTTTGATTGCCATAAATTTTGATTATTCGCCATTCAATGCATCAACCCATCTGCATCATCAATCAACGAATTGCAACTTTGCACTCTTTTGAGAGTATTGTGATATGATAAGACTCAATAATATGCCAAGATAAACTTTAGTAAAAAACTATATTTTTACATTCCTACAGCCTACAGGAGGGCTTATAGAAGTAAGCCGAAATCGCATGAGCAATCTAACACAAAAAGGGAATGGTTTAACTTTTTTGAGTATTTGTGAGCATATATATATAAAGGAAAATATTAAGCAAGAGCGTATGGTATTGGCAACTCCCCCTGATGCAGGTAGAGGCACTCGTTGGGCGTTTTAAATTTTTGAATATGAGCTAAATTTAATAGATTATAGAAGACTTAGAGTTACGAATAAACTAAACTTAAAATTCCAAGTAAAATCCACTGGATATATAAATATAATTTATGCCTTCTCGAGGTTTCGCCATCCTCTGCTTCACCCTTCTTCTCTCCCTGGCCTTTCGAAGTCCTTCAAGATCAACGTGGCTTGCCGAACTTGCCAGAGCACAAGCGGATGCCCTGGAGACAAGTGCATATCTGTTAGTGGAGATATCACATCGGAGTATTGCAACGACAATTCGGTATGCAAATTTGGCGCATTGAAGGATATGACTATCGGAAAGTGCTCGTCCACCTTTGAAGGAGCCCATGCTCAAGTGGAATCTGCCAAACAGGAGGGGATTTGTCCATGTGCTATCCATCCGGCAGTTATTGCTTGAGTGGAGTTCAATTCACCTAAAAGTGCAGTGGAAGCAGCGTGACTGTCTCATAGTGGGGCGGCATTCTCGGTTCTAAGCCATACACTGCCACTCTGAACCTGGGCCAGCAATGTCCCTTCACCTACGCTTCTGGAAGCTTCACCTCGTGCTCTGGAGATTCACTGGGCGCGTCCTGCAACTGCTGCATCAGCATGAACATCGAAGGAATGAGCCAGGCCACCGGAAGCTGCATTCCCACCACTTCGCCACTGATGAAGCTTAAGGACCAACTAGACGGTAATCCCGTCAAAATGAAGCTCCTCAGAGTACAGATCCTCCGAAAAGTGGTGATAATCCCAACAATTCCACAGATCACCAACACGACCAACACGACCAACACGACCAACGCGGATAGTGCAAGTACTACAGATAGCGCAACAGTGAGCAATAAGGATGGGCTGAAGAAGACAGATAACACAACAGTGAAAAATACAGATTTTTCTAAGAACACGAATCATTCCAACTATTTGGTCTTCATGCCGATGGCCTTCCTCTTGTTCATGCTTCTAGCGTTCAATCTTTGATCTCATCAACATTAATTATCTTTAAGCCAGATACGTTCTCCTTGAGCATTAGACGGCCAGAAACTTGTACATGACAAAAAAGGTCAAAAAGTTATTAACAAAGAGATTAAGATTTTTTATTTTTTATTTCGGTTGGACTTTAGCTGAAGAATTTTGGTTTATAATCTTAATTAATGCGTCGGACCATCTTCACTTCTTTTGCCTCATCTTGCTTATCACCTTTGCCCATTCCAGACTCTACACAGTTCTTGTAAAATGTCAAACCTGCAAGTATACCATAGGGTGTCCAGGCAACCAATGTTTGATCTTCGAGAAAGGAGATATCACTGGAGAATATTGCAACTATAATGCAGTTTGCGGTTTTAGTAACCTTTAAAGCATCAATGTCGGGATCTGCTCAACAACCTTTGAAGGGAAGACCTGCTAAAGTGGCATGTGTATCACCCGATCCAGCTTATCCACGTGCTATTCATCTAACAGTTCAAACACCTGTCAAAATGGAGTCTAATTTGCGGAGACTTGCAGTGGAACTACGGTATATGTCTACTAATCGGGTGGTTCACTTGGCTCAAATCCTTATACTGGATCTTACGATTTGAAAGTTCCGTGTCCTTTCAAATCTGCAACGGGAGGATGGAAAAAATGTTCTAAAGATCAATTCAGCGCAGCATGCAGCTGCTGCCTTTCATCGCTGAATATTACAGGCGTCTCGCAGGTCTTCGGCACTTGCGTTACCTCCGATTCCCCTGCTGCAAATTAAAGATCAACTAAATATAAAGATAAGTCCAATTATTCGGTCTTCATGCCGATGGCTTCCTCTTGTTCATGCTTCTAGCATTGGAACTTTGATCTCACCAGCATTTATTATCTTTGCTTCTATGTGATTTACAATTCGGAAGCCTTGTAAAGCCAAACCAATACCTCTCGGATATCCTTGAGATTGCATAAAAGGATAATAACAACCTTATTGTTTTAGGCATTGCGAGACTGTACGAAATGAAAAAATTAAGCTCCGTTTATAAACAATAAAACAAATCCATAATTTATTAATTATTATGCAATCTAGAGTCCGCTTCCTCCTCTCCTTATGCCTCCTGATTGCCCTCTCAAGTTCCCAATCCTACAAAGTCAAAGCCACTTGTGGAACTTGCCAAAAGACTACAGGGTGTATAACAATCTTTGCATTTCTTTCAGCGGAGATATCACAGCAGAGTATTGCAACAGCTAAGAAGTTTGCACCATTGATCTACCGTAAGACATCTAAATTTCGCAATGCAAAGAAGCTCTCAATAGGTAGACTTGGACTTGCCTAAGTGGAGTTTGCGTAACAGGGGCCAGCACGAAGATGTGCTAGGAAGATAAATGCTTTGGTGGAACGAGAGTAATACAAAGATGCTCAAACCGAACCGTGGAATATACTGAGAGTGGGGGACTGACAGCCCCCACCAGCAACCTCACTACTAACAACCTCACTGGAACTTATAAAATAGACTCTGAATGCCCTTTCACTACCTTCACAGTAGAGTGGAGCACGTGTACTGGAGATGTGTTTGGAGCGAAGTGTTCATGCTGCATATCGGCATAGGTCAAAGACTTGACTTAGTCTCGTGGACATTGCATTGCGCAAAACTCGCCATTGGCAAAAGTGAAGGCCTATTTGGGAAACGGAGATAAAGATTCACATCGATCATATCAGTAGCCTTCATATTGGTGATGGTCTTGGCAGTCGGCTTTTGATCACGCAAAGCATTTATTATAATTAACCCTTTTATATTAAGCTACGGAAACCTTGAGGAAACTATCATCAATGTGAACTAAAATTGCATATTTATCTTGCTCATAGCGAAGGTTGAAGTGACGTTATAGGCTATAGATTTTTAGATGTTCTCCCACCACTCGCCACTGATGAAGCTTAAGGACCAACTAGACGGTAATCCCGTCAAAAGTGAAGCTCCTCAGAGTACAGACCTCCTAAAAGTGGTGATAATCCAACAATTCCACAGATACAACCAATACGACCAACACGACCAACGCGGATAGTGCAAGTACTACAGATAGCGCAACAGTGAGCAATAAGGACGGGCTGAAGAAGACAGATAACACAACAGTGAAAAATACCGATTTTTCTAAGAACACGAATCATTCGAATTACTTGGTCTTCATGCCGATGGCCTTCCTCTTGTTCATGCTTCTAGCGTTCGATCTTTGATCTCATCAGCATTTATTATCTTTGCTTCGATGTGATTTACAATTCGGAAGCCGTGTAAAGCCATATCAATACCTCTCGGATATCCTGGAGATTGCATAAAGGATAACTAGAGCTTTTGTTTAGGTATAGCAGACTATACCGAATGAAAAAATTAAGCTCCTTTTATAAACAATAAAACAAACCCATACATTTATTAATTATTATGCAATCTAGAGTCCTCTTCCTCCTCTCCTTATGCCTCTGATTGCCCTCTCAAATTCCCAATCCTACAAAGTCAAAGTCACTTGTGGAACTTGCCAAAAGACTACAGGGTGTATTAACAATCTTTGCATTTCTTTCAGCGGAGATATCACAGCAGAGTATTGCAACAGCTAAGAAGTTTGCACCATTGATCTACCGTAAGACATCTAAATTTCGCATGCAAAGAAGCTCTCATAGGTAGACTGGACTTGCCTAAGTGGAGTTTGCGTAGCAGGGATCAACAAGAAGATGTGCTAGGAAGATACATGCTTTGGTGGAATACAAATAAAAGAAACATGCTCAAATGGAAAAGTGGAATATACTGAGAGTGGAGGACTCATAGGCCCCACCAATCTCACTGGAACTTTTGATATAGGCATGGCATGTCCTTTCGCTTCTATCACTGGAGAGTGGAGCGCGTGTGCTGGAGATGCATTTGGAGCTAATTGCTCATGCTGCATGTCGCTGTAGGCCATCGGTTTGGCAAGGCCTCTTGGACGTTGCGTTGCGCAAAACTCGCCATTGGTAAAAGTGAAGGCCCGGTTGGGCAATGGAGATAAAAGATTCATATCGATCATATCAGTAGCCTTCATGTTGGTGATGGTCTTGGCAGTCGGCTTTTGATCACGCAAAGCATTTATTATAATTAACCCTTTTATTAAGCTACGGAAACCTTGAGGAAACTATCATCACTATGAGCTAATCAGTAACTTGCTCATAGCGAAAGTTGAAGTGACGTTATAGGTTATAGATTTTTAGATGTTCTCCCTTTTCGATTCTTAAGGTTATAGAGGTTGATAGTTTTTCTCGATGTTAAAAACAATTAAAAATCCTAGCCGTAATGTCTAAAATCTCAAAAATAAATCATCTCAATTCTGAAGGAGTATATTTATTTTATTTGCCAAAGCTACCCCTAAAAAATCAAGACGTTTAAACAAACTAGACTTAATTATGCTCAGTTATTAACATAGTGGCTTTTAAGTAATTCTTTTATATTTTATTGAAAAGCATGCTTCCAAGAGCTTTATTCTGCCTAACCTTGAGTTTTCTTCTAATGTTGGCTTGCCCAAAGGTCTATAACGTCACTGTAAAGTGTGGAACCTGCCAAAGCACAACAGGATGCATCGGCAGCAAATGCATTATCTTCAGCGGAGATGTGACAGCGGAATATTGCAACGATAACTCAGTTTGCAGTTTTAGCATCCAGCAAAACGTGCAATTAGGAAAATGCTCTTATGAGTTTGCAGGCTCCAGCTGTTCTAGTGGAGTCTGTATGGCCAGCGCAACAATGAACATGTGCTACTCGGTCGGTGGACTCTGTCTGAATGGAGTTACATTTGTGGAGACATGTTCCGGATCTACAGTAAGCATCACTGAATCTGGGGGATTTTCGGTTCGACAGTTTTCAATACAAGTGTGAACCTCGGTATTCCATGTCCCTTTACCTCTGCAACAGGAAGCTGGAGCACTTGCTCTGGCGATGCCTTTGGCACAACCTGCAACTGTTGCTTTTCTGCATCGATCCAAGGATTGTCGGTTCCCACTGGAAGCTGTGTCGCTGCAAGCTCACCCATCGTGAAAGTCAAAGCCCAATTGGCAGGAGCAGAAGGATTCATTTCTACAGTATTGCTCGCATTCCTGCTCTTAGTCATAATGGCCTTCGACTATGAGATAAGCTTTGATCTAGATTCCAAAATCATTATCAAGATTTAATCCATATATTTAGAAACCATGAATAAACTTCAAAAGAATAAAGATACATACTCTTTCTGAAGTTTCGATAAGGTGGCTCAGCATTTATGGTTGGGGTTAGTTTATAATAAGTTCTATTCGATTTGAATGTCTAAAAAAGTGAATAAAAAGGTGACGATTGGCGAGGACCAACGGGAAAAATAGGAGATTCTACAGATGAAAAAACTGTATTTGAGTGTTTACTTAGCGATACCACAGGACTGAAGGAGTAGATCTACCAGTTGAGGTAGCAGCTGACCTATCTGTATGCCGCGTCCTATCCTCAGAATGAAGCAAAAATCAACAATCGAGACCGAAATGGTAAAGGCCAACTAAAAATACGTAAAATCGTCAATCATTGCAGATGAAGGAATCTTTTTAGATCGAGAAAACAACTAAGATACAAGAAGAGGAACTCACCGACCTGGAGAATAATTATAAATTACTACGCAATACCTTTGAAGACACTCGAAAGAAACATAAAAACGAATGGGAAAATTAATTGTAAGCCTTCGCCAAAAAGAAAAATGCATAGAAAGAAAACATGACGAGACTTATCAATCAAACCATCAAAAAGATTGACCACCTCAAACAGTTTAGAGTAAGCACCAGCTTAAATAGTCACGAGAAGTTGAGTATCTGTCGGTTTTAGAACGACTCAAGGAACGATAAGATTCCAACAAGACACATCAGCTCAAGGATATCGATAAAATCATCAATGAACATTAGTCCAAACGCAAGGACATTCGCGAAAACGTCACGAAAGAGATTTAAAATATCAAAGAACAGGAAGTCAACAAACTCGAACAAAGTAAAGTAGCTAATATCTAGAAATGAATAAATAGCAACAGATCAAAAGAGAAAACTAACTCATCCTTTAGGAAATCAACCTTTGCCTATCCGAAAAGGAAATCCTAGAAAAATAATACAAAGAGTTACTCCAGGGAGATAATAATCGCACATCAAACATAGACAGCTTGCTTAATGAGCAAGCCAATGATACATACTAGCGCAGTCTGAGAGTCATCAAACTGGAGAACAAGTACAACAAACTACGTGAGTACCTCTCCAGCTAAATAACTCGGCTTGATGGAGAAATCAAAACCATCGAAAAATAAAATGAGTAGACGAAGAAGGAACTGGAGCAGCGAGTCACAAAGCTTTAGGCCTGGCTGAAGCTGAAGGAAAAAGACATAAAGAAAATGAAGGCATGCTCGCAAATGGTGCTCAACCAGCGCAGCCACCTATAGTCCTACCTACTCTAAGTCTTCTACGAGCATCCTTAGCTAGATTATAAAGATTCCAACAACATTAACCAGATCCTAAGGTTCCTCTTCATCAAGATCAACTCTAAGAAACCGCCAGTCACCTATAGGGACTATTTGTTGGGGACTGAGAACAGCCAAATCAGTTCCAAAAAGTCAGTTCCCTAAACTTGATTCGTCTATTTTAATTAAAAGCTATCTCTCTACAGTCAACAAACAATATCTCGAAGTTGAAGAATAAAGAAATATTAAATCTCAAACCATCTGCATCGATTGAGCCGATTAAAGCGAAAATAACTATTTTGTGTTGAAGATTCATTCAGCTGTGCTACATGCATTTTCTCCATTATTTGCATCAGCTTTTTCTGGTAGACTTATAATCTTCATAATCAAAGAAAGTTCAAACTGAAATATGGCACTTTTATACCGAACTACCTGCAGTTTATAATTGTCTGGATTCATTTTTTAAATTTATTTATAACTCATGGATCACGTTTCCATCAAATTCTTTATTAAATCCGATACCAGATGCAATCCTGTATTGTTTTTTATCACAGTAAAGTCTTTATCCTTCTTATATCTTCCTATCCATAAATCCAAACGAAAAACCACTTGATTTCCATAATCTTTGCTACTTTTCCTAAAAGGTAATCAAATTTCTTCCTTTATATTGGTCTGCTCCTGCCTGGGGCCAAAGTGTGTCTAACGATGATAAAGAGTTTAAGACGCGAATATGATAAATTTAAATCCAATTATATAGAAATGGCAGAATAAGTTGAAAATCATATCCTTTCCCGCTACGCCCTCACCAAAAAGATAGGCTCAGGAGCCTACGGACACGTCTGGAAAGTCACTGACCGAAAAACAAACGCAACATTAGCCCTCAAGAAAATTTTCGACGCATTCCAACACTCCATCGACGCCCAGCGCACCTACCGCGAGATTTGCTACCTACATGAGCTCAACCACGAAAACATAATCAAGTTGCTCAACGTCATCCGCGCAGAAAACGACAAAGACCTCTATCTCATTTTTGAGTACATGGAAGCCGACCTCCACAACGCCATCGGACAGAAGATCCTCAAGGACATACACCACAAGTTCATCATGTATCAGATCTTCAAAGGCATCAAATACCTCCACTCCGCCGACATCATCCATCGGGACCTAAAACCCTCCAACATACTCATCAACTCCGATTGCCACCTCAAATTGTGTGATTTTGGACTTGCCAGAAGCCTGTATCAGGATGAGGAGAAAGATTTGGCACTTACTGAGGAAGTGGCCACTCGGTGGTATCGCGCGCCGTAGGTTCTTTTGGGGTCTCAAACCTATGAAAAATCTGCGGATATATGGTCGATTGGGTGCATCCTTGCTGAGCTTCTACTTGGAAAGCCTCTCTTCCCCGGAAATTCAACTCTGAACCAACTTGAGAGGATAGTTTCATTCGTGGGCAAGCCTTCAAGAAGCGATATTTAGTCTCTCAACAGCTAAGTAGCTGCAACCATGATCGACTCACTCAATATCCCCAAGCCCAAGCCTTTCAAGGATTGGTTCAAGAGCGATACTCCTGTTGAAGCTCTGGACTTATTGAATAAAATGCTTCAATTCAATCCAAATAAAAGATTAACTGCCCAATAGGCACTAAGGCATCCTTATCTTGCCCAATTCAGCAATCCAAAAGAAGAACCAGTGAGCAAGAAGGCCATTGTTCCTCCAGTTTCTGACAACAAGAAACTCAATCTCAAACAATACAAGCAGCTCATCTATGATCGGGTCAAGAGACTATATAGTGAGCATCCATAAACTCCACAAGAGTACAAGAAGCCAACATCTATTCATCGGGCAACTGAAATAATGAAAGAGAAAACAAACGAAATTCGTCATTCTCTAAATAAGATTCCACCAAGCAAGCCTCAATCATTGAACAAATATAATGCTTCAGTATCACCAGGCTATCCCTACAGTTCAGCTTTGAACGATGAGGATAAATAAAAGCTCAAAAGAAAACAATCTCTCAAGGATATCCTGAAGAACAAAAGAGAGAAATCAGGGTATAAACTGGACAAGAATGAGAGCAGAGTTGAGAATAAATATGATAGCTACTATGGAAAAGATTCAAACAAGTCCTATGGAGTTAGTCCGGTATTAACAAAATACTACAAAAATGGATTGGCTTCAGGACAGGGTAGCTTGAAGGAGATAAAGACTGGCTACAGTTTCTCACGATACTGAAATGATCACTGTTTTAATTATTTTTATCATCAATCATTATCAAGATAATCATTCTAAATCATTTGTTCTATGCTATTTAGGACATTTCGTCACCTTGATCAACTACACGTGAGTATTGTCTGCAGGCTCTGTTTTGACTGACCGAGACTCCTCTTGGTCGCCTTTTATCCACTGTAAAGTTGTCTTGAAAAGGAAAAAGCTGATATAAGTATGAAATATAGCTAAAATTACCACTTCTATGAAGACAATGATGTTGAGAGCTCCAAAGGCAATAGCAAGCCACTTGTATGAATGCTTCTAAGTAAGGAAAAGCCATAGAAATATTCCCATATTAGTGCCTGTGTGCAAAATGATCGCAATTAAAAGTCGAATGAAAATGGAATAATTACTCTTTCCCACACAGTTATTCACAAAGATGCAATGGTGATCGAATCCTTCCGTGCATCTGCCACAGCTCTGACAGTGATGACTCGACGCCGATACTGTAGTCTTGCAAATTTCGCATCTTTTTTCTTCTTTTTCAGTCAGATGATAGTCCTTATCATATAAATGTGGGTCTGAAGGGTCGCTTATTGACAATCTGATGTATTAAACCATCAAAAAAATGAGAGTGAGGTAGCTTAGAGCCATCAAGCCATGCATGACTGCTGATTGTAGATGAAGCATTTGCGGGACAAGGTTGAAGCCGATGATATGTATGCCTACAAATAGGCCAATGGCGAGGATTTGAGGGATGCTAACTCCCTGTGAGCAGCAATTGATGGGCTTGTATTCCCTATTTTCTCTTTCAATCGTCTAATGGTTCATCTAGATAGTATAACTTATAGAATTAGAAGAATCGCTTAGAAAAGTGGAAAAGGATAAACTCACCAGAAAAGGAATGAATAATAAAAATCAATAAAAAAACTCTGAAGTAGGAGGGATAGTCATAATAAAAATAAAATATAAAAATCAGATGAAAAATATAAACCAATGGACCTTCTTTTATTCCTAATCCCTTGATCCTGAAACCTTATCATTTTTTCCAAGTTTTTCAGTGTCCCTTTCTATGCCGAGTAGCTGAATATTTAATAGTGATATATATATCGACATCTAACGAGTTGAAATTAAAGATTTATTTTATTGATGTTGTCAAGGTGCCTGTCGCTTACCTCAAGAAACCTGCTGAGCTACGGTTTCGCTTCCCAAAAGATCAAGGTCTCAAACCCCGTTGCCGAGTTAGACGGTGACGAGATGACCAGAATCTTCTGGCAGTTCATCAAGGATGAACTCATCCATCCCTTCCTTGATCTCAACATCCAATACTTCGACCTTGGCATCTAGCACAGAGACAAGACCAACGATCAAGTCACTCTTGACTCTGCCAAGGCCATCAAGGATTGCAAGGTCGGCATCAAGTGCGCCACCATCACTCCTGATGAGGCAAGAGTAGAGGAATTCAAGCTCAAGAAGATGTGGAAGAGCCCTAACGGAACTATCAGAAACTACCTCAACGGAACTGTCTTCAGAGAGCCAATTCTCATCAAGAACATTCCAAGACTGGTCAAGAACTGGACCAAGCCCATCGTCATCGGCAGACACGCCTTCGGTGATGTCTACAACTGCACCGATTTCCTCATCCCAGGAGCAGGAAACATCGCAGTTGACTTCAAGGGCGCCAACGGAAC
The DNA here is from genome assembly GCF_008831285.2 of Nymphaea colorata. Taxonomy (NCBI): domain Eukaryota; kingdom Viridiplantae; phylum Streptophyta; class Magnoliopsida; order Nymphaeales; family Nymphaeaceae; genus Nymphaea; species Nymphaea colorata. Next base: position 9,446 of record NW_022204650.1, on the reverse strand, counting down.
CCCCGACCAACATATCGACGTCCATAAATACCCCGGAGCCGGTGTCGGTCTGTTGATGTTCAACCACGATGACTCCATCGAAGCATTCGCCCACGCCTGCTTCAAATACGCCCTCAACCGCAACTACCCCCTCTACATGACCACCAAGAACACCATCCTCAAGAGATACGACGGCAGGTTCAAGGACATCTTCGAGGGAATTTACCAAAACACCTACAAGAAAGAATTCGAGGCAAAGAAGCTTTGGTACGAGCACAGACTCATCGATGATATGGTCGCCCAAGTCATCAAGGGAGAAGGAGGCTACGTCTGGGCCTGCAAGAACTATGACGGTGACGTCCAATCCGACCTCGTCGCTCAAGGTAAAGGTCAATTAATTCAGGATATGGATCTTTGGGATTGATGACTTCCGTGCTTTACACCCCCGACGGTGCAGTTGAGGCTGAAGCTGCCCACGGCACTGTTACTCGCCACTACAGAGAGCACCAAAAGGGTAGGGAAACCTCCACCAACTCAATCGCCAGCATCTTCGCCTGGACCAGAGGTCTTCTCCACCGTGCCCGCCTCGACAACAATGCCGAACTCGAAAACTTCTGCCACACTCTTGAAGCCGCCACCATCGAAGCCGTCGAGAACGGAGAAATGACTAAGGATTTGGCCATTTGCGTTCACAACACAAACAACGTCCCAGGAACACTTACCTAAACACCCAAGATTTCATCAAGGCTGTCAATAAGAGACTGGTGGCTCGGCTCGCAGCCCAAAAAGCATAAAACGCTAAGAAGTGATTTAAACCATTATTCATCCAATTTTTATATCACCATGTAAGAATAACCACCACGCCAACCGACCCCCTACGAACAACTCAAGGAACTCGGCTTTGAGGAGGCTTGCATCCAACGCGCACTGGAGATCACCACCAACGTCGAAAAGGCCAGCGAAATTGCACTCAAACTTTCAGATGAGGGACCTAATGCAGACCTTTCAGCATATATATAACCCAAACAAGCTTATCAACTACCTGACAAGTATGCTCGTTCCAAGATGATGTTCATCGTAAACGGAGAGCTCAAGATGGGAAAGGGCAAGATTTGCGCTCAGGTGGGCCATGCAGTCATTGGAGCATTACACAGCTCTAGGAGGAGGCTCGGTACGATGAACGCTCTAAACAGCGTTTGGACAGTTGGTTGATGCAGGGTACGCCAAAGGTAGTGGTAAAAACCGAGACTCAAAAGGAACTGCTGGAAATAAAGCAAAAATTTTAGAAATTAGACATCGGTATCAACATGTATCTGGTGGAAGACGCAGGACACACCCAAATCAAAGCCGGCTCTAAGACAGTCCTTGGAATTGGGCCAGCATATTCGGAGGAAATCGACCCGATTACCATCCATTTGAAGCTACTGTGATAATTATCTGTATAAATAGTGGATATTTGATGGAGTGGTCTGTTGAATGAGCAGGTCTCAGCGCTATGCAATATCAATTGGTAAAATTTATGTCACTTGGCCTTCCTGAGGTTGGTGCTGCTCTTCCCCACTCCCACTCTCTTCTCGCTGCTACCCACCCGCTTCTGCACCTTAGGTTTCTTCTTTGGCTCGGCGTTCTTGGAACTCTTGCCTGTGCTTGCTTTCGGCTAGAAATAGTTGACGTTAACGTCGTTGTCGTCGCCCTAGAATTACTCGTTGAGGATCAAGTATTACTGCTCGCTGTAGTTGTTCTTGAACTAACGACCGCGAATCACTGTCACGCTGTTCTGATGCTTGAATGTTTAGTCCTAGCAGTCGTGATAGAGAGTGCTTTCTGCTACACGGTCATGCTTGACAGTGTTAGGCTCGTAGTATTTTTCAGGCAAGCCACCACCCTGGGCGCATTTCATGATAGATGATACCAGCGTGTTATCCGAGAGGAACATTTCCTTGAGGTTTGCTTTGTCAGTTGAAGAGCAAGCCTACTTGTTCATGAAGGGTCTACTATCAGCAGAAGTCCATTCGTAAGGCTCAGTCACGATGAAGCGCTTATTCGATCGGTCATTCTTGCCAAAGCGGATCTCTTCTCCAGGATAGTCCTTTGAATATTTCACATTCTCCATGTCAGAGATGATGGATTTTGAGTTGAAGCAATGCTTCTCGTTTGTTTTGAACTCTTTTTATGGAAATTCCTGGCTCTTCACCCCCTACTATAGATTTCTTTGAATTGGGTGAGGTCTGTATAGCCAGGGTCGTTAGTTTGCGTGGAGTGGTGTGCCATCTAAGAGAATTATGATTTTTTCTTGGCCAAATCAGACCGCTAAAACTCTTTCACTGGCACTTCCTTCTTTTTTTATTCGTATTTGGGGAACTGCTGTAGAAAAGCTTTCACGTTTTAGGATTTGTGAAGCCTGCTGCTGATTTCCTCCTTGATGAAGTTAGTATCCATTCCAAAGAATTGCTCTCCTAAGTTGCTGACGAGAAGCTAGCTGATAATGCCTCGATATTTGGCAAAAACTTCTTAGATTTATGTGAGGCATGTTTCATCGTAATCAGATATCTTTTTCTTCATGAGTTGTTTCTGGCTAGCCACTTCACTTTCTGAGTTCTTGAGCCCGCTTATATACTTGCTGAGGAAGGCAGAAGGCTTCTATTTTTACTTCTCCTTGTCCTCCCCCACGATCATGCTGTTGTTGATGATCATCGATCCTTCATTGTCGTTGATCACCATGGAGGAATTGCCGGCGTCATCGCCCCCACCGCCAAGCTAACGCAAGATTTCTTTTCATAGTTGACATGGCTCTATTGGCTTCGCTATGTCCGATTGTTGACGATGGTCTTGGTCCCAAATCCTGAAGCATTCAGCATGTTCATTATATCATTTTCCGATCCGTCTGAGTCCTCCTGTCCTTTGCGAAACTATTCGATATCTGAAAGTGAATTTTGGACCAGTTAGGCCAAGAGACGTTGTCCCCTCGAGTTTTTCACGATAAAATCATGCTTCAAGAGATTCTTAGCCTATGGCCGGAGTGCAGGATTGGTATTGAGGCACTCCTTGACAAAAGAATTAAACTCAGGTGACCATTTGTGCGGTTCTTTGAATCCCTGGACCGGTTTATCCCTAAGCTGGAAGAGAGCAATGAAGGGCTTGAGGTGGCAATTGGGGACCACTCCTTCAGCCATTTCGATGGCGGTGACTCCCAGGGACCAGATATCGGTCTTGAAGTTGTACTAATTGTGGCGGATGACTTCCGGACTCATCCAATACGGGGATCCAACTTGCGATCGATGAGCGGCATTGGTGTACATGCTCTAAGTGGACACTCCAAAGTCTGCTAGCTTGGCCACGCCTTCGTTATTGAGCAAGATATTTGCAGCTTTGATATCGCGATGGATCTTCTTATTGGTATGGAGGTAGTCAAGTCCCTAGATGACGGACTCCAGGATGCTTGCGATTTAATTTTAATTCAATTTTCTTTGTGTGATATTGATGAGGTCGATGATGCTTCCGGCGTGGCAGTACTCCAGTATGATCCATAGGTTATTATCTTTGAAATACGATCCGTAGTATTTGACGATGTGTTAGTTGTCGCAGAGCTTGAGGATCTGTATCTCTTTCTTGATGGCTGCGATTTCTGTGTGGGAGGTGGCTGTTAGGATCTTGGCGGCGTAGAGGTTGCCGGTACGCTTGTGCAACGCCTTGGAAACCTATCCGTAGGCGCCCTGACCCAGAGTGTCCAACAACTAGAATTATTAATAGGGGTCGCCCGTCTCGATATCAGGCAATAAAGAACTCTCCCTTAACATATATATATTACAACCAACTCACTCCGTTACCATACCCATTATAATCATCATCCATCGAAATAGCTAAATAACTTAAACCACACCCCCGCCACAACACTCCCACACTCATGATCTCTCTATCAATGCTGAGGTAATCCAATTCACCACATCATCACTCACAACCTTCCGCGGGAGTCGTCAGTGGAAAGCCCCTTCTGAGCCAGGTATTGGTAGTGAAGCTTGTTCACGTCGTCTCCTGCTATCTTTTCAGTCCAACCGTTCTTGTGAACGTGGTACACACGCACTACACCACCGCTGCCTGTGTCTCTGTTGGTAGCATGGTAAATGGCTTTGCGGCCTGCATTAGATAAATAAAATACCCAACTAGACTGCCTCTTCCAGACTCATATCGTATCTGTAGAAAGTATCGAGCACTCCGTAAGCATAGGTCATGCCTGAACCAACGCTGAACAGGTCTCCCTTGATCCTGCTTCCCTCAGTGTTGATGTAGTAAAGTTGAGGTCCGCTCTCATCGACGCCGGACAGCATGAGGCCCATAGAGAGACCGTATCTCTTGTAGTAGTTGATGAGGTTGACCATCATGCGTGAGGATGCAGCTACTGAGGGTTCCTTGCCGTGTCTCAGTTCGAACATGCGCACCTCCTGCGAGAGCCACGCCTACCAGTACTGGCAGTCGGCTGCTCCACCGGCGATGGTGGCCAGCTTGCGGGGACTGATCTCGATGACCTTGCGCACGGTCTCCGATGAGATGAAGTTGCCCATTGTGGCTCTGGAGTCCACAGCCATGATCACGCCCTCCTTGAACACGAATGCCAAAGTAGTCGTGCCTACGTTTTGAATTGTGTACCTGTCTTGAAGTCCATGATCTTCTTCTCCTCTCCGTTGGACTGCTTGATCATGCCGCAGAACTCGTAGGGGCGGTCGATCGGAGCTTCTCCAAGTCCCTGCTGGTACTCTTCGATGTATTCGCACCCTCTGCGATCGAACTCGTTGATCAATTCTCCTGAGCCGAAGCCCATCACCTCGTTGTACATTTAAATATTTTTTAAATTATATCCAACCTATCCAGCCAATATAGGGAGAAGGGCAAATGGATGGTAAGATCGTAGGATAGGAATCATTTGTTTTTCTTCTTTTTCTTCTTCTTGCTCTTGAGCTTGTAGAGACGGTAGGCCTCCTTGATCCTGGTGGCAGCTTCTCCCTTACGCCTCTCCATGAGTTCCCACTTTTCCCTGCGCTGGCGGTCGGCTTCCAAAATGGCCTCTTCGCGCTTGCGCTCCTCCTCGATTTCCGAGAAGTGCCTGCGGAGGTTGTTGAGTTCATCACTGACCCGCTTGAGTTCCTTCTGGGAGTCGGCCTTGGTGTTGGTGAGGGCGAACATCTCCTTGTCGTAGGTGTTGATGAGGTCGACCAGCTGCGCCTCGTTGGTGCTCTTCTCGGTCTTGCTCTTGTTCTACAGCTTAAGGTTTTCGTCCCGCAGCTTCTGCAGCTTGCCCTTTTCAGTGTTGATCTATGCCTTCAGCTTGTCCTCCCTGGTGCGGTGGTCCTTCACCAAACCGTCGTGCAATTGCTTATTCTCCTTGCTAATTTTCTAGATTTCCTTCTCCTTGTAGTTGCGCACCTCCCTTATCTGGCTCTTCAATTTATCGATTTCCTCCTTTTTCTCTTCGGTGTGCTTGGCTCTCTCCTGTCTCAGCCTTAGCAGCTCTCCTTCACAGTTGGCCTTCGTCTTTTCTAGCGAGTCGATCTTGGTCTCCAGTTCTTTGATCATCTGCGCATGCGAGTCTTCTTCCTCGGCAGCAGTAGCCAACATCTTCTGCATGATGATCTTATAGTTGGATAGACTTTCGTAGATGGATGAGCCCTATACGTTGGGGGTGGAATTTGACTTGAGACTTTTCAAGACCTCCAAGTCTTGCGGCTGTTTCTATAGCGAGCGAACCAATGACCTAAAATTGTACTCCATATCTTTCTTGATTCTCAAATACTCTTGCTTCTTCTCTTCCTCCACGATCTCTCCATCTCTTTCCTGTTGCTCGACGGTGGCATGAGTTCTAAACTCCAGTTCCATTTTTGCTTCCTTGACGAGTAGATCCAGTACGGGTGGAGAGAGTTCTTGCAGTAGTGCTCGATTTAATTTCAATTTCTGCGGGTTGTTGATTTCGTTGAACTTGACGACGAAGTCGCTGTCTAGATTGAGGAAAATAGCAATGCGGTCGATGAGGCGCTCGAGGATCTTGAGGGTGCGTTGGGCTTCGACGATGGTGGGCTTGCCCAGGGTCTGCTTGAGGTTGTTGATGATTTAGTTGTTGCGCTTCTTGGCCTCCTGCACGTTCTTGCTCTGTCCCGGCTTGCTCATTGTGTAACTCCAGAACAATCAATAGAGCCTACCATTTCTCATAATCCCATATAATTCAAATGACAGAGAACGTCACACTACTCGTCTATGATATCACCATGGGCATGGCCAAAGGAATGAGCATGATGCTCATCGGACAACAGATCGATGCGGTCTACCACACCTCGCTTGTTGTCTACGGCAGGGAGTATTACTTTGGAGGAGGGATTTGCAATAATGCCCCCAAGTCTACACCCTATGGCAAACCTATCCAGGAAATTCCTCTAGGCCAAACTGAGCTTCCCAAGGAGGTGTTTGAGTAGTTCCTCCAGGACATTTCTCATAAGTACACTCCTGAGAAATACGACCTCATCAACCACAACTGCAACATGTTCACCAACGAGGCGGCAGAGTTCCTCACCGGTAAGGGAATCGGCGAGAAATACTACAACCAGGCCAAGACGCTGCTGGAGACTCCAGCCGGACAGATGTTCAAACCCTTCCTCACGCAAATGCAGGGAAACATCCAGAACCCACCCCCAGGATTCTATTATTGATTCTCATCCAACCTGTCATCATCCATTTATTTCTTTATGTGGAACCAGACAAACGGCATTCGAATATCATTTAAAGATATATATGAGAATAAAAGCATAGTCTTAATCAGGTTGAGATGAATACTGCGTCGAATCGCATTGAGATATGGCCGAACCATTTTGTGGGGTGGATCCTAATGGAACGAGCGGTGATGGCTTCTGAGAAATTGTTCCTGATTTTGCCATGCGCATCATTATTGCCTGGGAACAGTTTGCCTCCATCCACAAAGGTCCAGTTGATCCCATCCAAAGACCATGAACTCGATACTAAGAGATCCACTGGTTCCAGTTGGGCCTGCCTTGGGTGATGACAGCGATCCACTTTTCCGGTTTGATGGAGGAGACCTGCACCCACTGTTCATAGTCATCTTTTTTGGGAGACCAAGCACTGTGGTTGTTGTCCAGTCGCCAAATCCACAGTCTGATTTCTAGTAAAGAGTGGAATAGGTGACGGGAAAGCCCAAGTGTACAGCGTGCACTTCTGCGCTATTCTCCATGCAAGAATTTATTATAATTAAATCTTTCAAAGGAAAAGAAACAAATAGTTGTTGATCAACAATCGTCAATCACAGAATATCCTTTATGGGCATTAGCTGCAAAGGGTCATCGATAATAAGTCCTATTTTTGGCTTCTAATCAGCTATATCCCAAAGAATTGCGTGATGCTATAAGGAATAGATAAATAATAGAATAGGATTATCATGTGGAGAGGAAAATGGCTTCAACCTCATTGAGATATGTCCTACCCATTTGGTTGGATGAATCCTAATAGCGCGAGCAGTCACTGCCTATTCAAGTTATTCCTCACTCTGCTGTTCCTATCAGTATTGCCGAGAAAAGTCTTCCCTGCGTCCACAAAGGTCCAGTTGACTCCATCCATCGACCAAGACACACGATATTCTGTCACTCTTTGCTACCAGTTGGGCCTGCCTTGGGTGATGACAGCAATCCACTTTTAGGCTTAATGGAGGAGACCTGCACCCACTGTTCATTATCATTCTTGCTGGCAGACCAAGCGCTATGGCTGTTGTCCAACCTCCATATCCAACAGTCAGGGTTCTGATGCAGGGTGGAGTAAGTGACTGGGAAGCCTAGCTGTATGCTGTGAACTTCTGCAGAGCTCTACATGGGTGATTTTTAAGTATAAAATCAATAAATGAGCATTCGTTAGGATTATTACTATCATACCATGAGTAATAAATGGGGTGGATCAGTATATGGCTGACCGTTACCTGCATGCGCTAATTTAATGGCAGCGTCCAGTTATAGGTATTGGTATATGTTGGTCTTCCTGCAGAGCACTTGGTGCATGATCTACCGAAGATAAATCTTCTCTTCTTACTTCAGCGAATCGTATCCCAGATATTTGTCCCTTAGCTGCACCACCATCAGAATGTACTCGTAACATTCCTCCAGCTTGGCTCCACCCAACTAGCTGGTTAGACCTATTACAGACTGAACCTATCGCGCTTGGATGCCTTGCGTTCTCCTATCGACGCTGCAGGATCTGGCTGAGGGAGAGGCCTGCTATCTTCAGCTGGGGATTATAGTCAAGGAGTTGCTGGAATATGCCACTCTCAGATTCTAAGTAAATAAAAAATTACTAACTCCCGCCAGCTCTACGCGCTACTAGGGTGCCTAGTAGCGGAAGCTGCGACTTCGCTGCGCAGGAAAGCAGCAGCTAGGGGACGAGTGACTGCCTGTGCTGGCCGGAGGAGAGCGCGGTAGAAGCGAGCCAGGTCCAGGAAGTGCTGCGTGAACTGGGACTGGATGAGCAGTTCCATGAAGCGTACCAGGTGGATGGCCTGTGGATGGCCACTTCCTCGTAGATGCGGCCTCGGGAAAAGCGTGCTATTTGTGCTGGAAGATGAGAGGCTTCAGGACTGCCCTCAGTTCGAAGCCGAGTCGGCTGAAACCGCCAGCTCTCAGCAGTTCCAACAGCTTTTTGCCCTTGAGTTCGACCTATCTGCGGTAAGGAGTGTTGGTGAGGCCCACAGAATCGAAGGAGAAGTGAAGAATTTCAAAGCAAATGTCGCCCAAAAGAGCATTGACTAGTTCCTCGTGGTGGTCCTCCACAAGAGTGAGATATAGGTCGTGGAGTGCGGGCGAAAGGAGCCTCAACGGCTCAGTCTCTTGGAATATTTAAGGCAGGATGGGTGTGACCATTCCCTATAGGCTTGGGATGCATAGTCCCTGCTCTAAAGCAATTCCAGCAGGACAGGGATAGGGACTCTTTCTCCCAATTCTGGCTGGATAGTTTATAGTCGAAGGTGACCAGGTAGCGCTTGAGGAAGGTGATGAGGGGGTTGCTGCGGTCCAGAGTGCACTGCTTGGTGAGATAACCCTCATACAATTGCTGTGCGCAGTTTTTAGCCAATCTTTTCGATATCTCCAGAAGCACTCGAGCATTGCCTGTCTGGAACAGCACCTAATATATGCAATCGCGATGGTCCGTGTATGTCCGAATCAGCATTTACAGCTATTCGGGGTCTAGATAGTGCTTCAACGCAGCGAAGGAAAGCAAGAGGATGCCTTCTTCGTCCGATATACCTGCCCGACCGTACTTCAGTTTCGCATTTTCGCAATTAGACTTCAGCGCTGCTCTGATTTCCACCCAGGGAGCGATTTTCCCGTATCTCCTCTCCCACTCCTCCAGCACTGCCAAAAGCTCGCTGTATTCCCTGTCCCTGTGCGCCATCAGTGGCGAACTGAGGGACTAAAAATTCTCAGAAATGA
>NW_022204649.1:0-26223 GCF_008831285.2 Nymphaea colorata | reverse complement strand
CTCCAAATTTGTGGTCAAAACAATAGAAAGCCGTTGCAAGTACTGCTGACAAGACGATGGTCGCCATAATTCCTTCATTCCAAAAGATGACAAGCAAAAGTGAGGGATCATCGAACATAATTGGCACCACAAAAACTGATACTATAATCCAAACAGTGTTAATTTTCATGATTTTTGTTTATCTGACAAGTCCTAATAAAGGGAACGAATTAAAGGAAATTTACCTACCATGGCAGCGCTGCTGAATCCCCCTATTTCAAAATTAAAAAGAAAACAAAGAAAGATGTGAATTGATAGCATATTATATATATATATATATATATATATATATATATATATATATATATATATATATATATATATATATATATATATATATATATATATATATATATATATATATATATATAGAGAGAGAGAGAGAGAGAGAGAGAGAGAGAGAGAGAGAGTGCGTGGCGACCTTGGTTAAGGTGGGGAGGCTTGAGACAGGCCGTCGCGTTGGTTGTGAGGTTGCGGCCGCACAGCTGACCCCCTTTGCAGGAACTGCAGTCGAAAGGAAGCTCCCATCTCAGTATCAAGAACGTTGTAAAATTTAAATCGTAAGTGGAATAGCTAGGAGAGTCGAGGCTGGCCGTCGTTTCCAGCCTGTTACAAAAAGGAGGCTCGGTGGCGAGGGACTCATCAGAATTGACCGCATAGATGTGAGCTGATTCAAATGTGCTCAAGCAATCGACAAGGAAGGAAGCGCTGGTGTTAAGGTAACCCTGAATTGAGGAGGCATCAGCGGAACTGCAGTTGAAAAGTGAAAAGTTTGAAATTTCGTAGTATCGGCGAAACGGAGAAGAGGAGAGATTGAAGGGGATGATGGTTCGGTTGATCAGGCATCCTTGTGGGTCGCTAATCTGCAGTTGGTTGTGTCTATAGTCGATTGACTGCACATAAAAGTCGCCTTCGTAGGGTAGATTGATGACAGTCCTGTTGTCTGCAGTACATCTGATCTCAAACCCAGGGACGCCGCAGATGGATTGTTGGTTCACCTTCCTGAAGGGATACCTGATCTCAGGCCCCCCTTCTCTGCAATGGGCAATTGGGCACTCTGCAAAAAAGTCGCCGACAGTAGCATCTGCGGCAGCTTCTGATAACAAAGCAAGCATGAGAAGAATCTGCCATGCTATTGTTGTATTCATGATAGAGCTAACGATCAGAACGGGGAAGCTGATAGCACCAGTTAGGAGGGGAAGGGAGACCAAGCAAGTTCACGTGGTTCTGTTGCCCAAATTGCAAATTAAACAGTGTTTAGTATGCCAATCACACAGTTCAAAATGAAATATGATGCTACTGATGTCCTCAACATTATTTAAAATTTTGAAGACATCTATTTGAAGATCCATAAGGTTGTTGGTGAGAAAGAAATTCTAAAATAAACTAAAAGCTTTTTAAATTCAACCCTGATTGAGCACAGCAGACTTCAGTTGAGCCAGACTTGAAAGTATCATGACCTCAAGTTCATTAATTAATTCAAGTTCAAGTTGAGCATGAGCTAAACGCGACTCAAGGCACATTGGCGTTCGGAATCTTTAATAACTTTCGACATGTTTAAGTCCACAAAGCATATAGCCGGGGGCGCATTTTTTTATTGAAAAAAAGGTACTGCGATCCATTTTCTTTTTCAATATAAATGAAATTATTATTGCAGAGTTCACATCTACTTCAAGTATGAAGTTACTCTAACAGCTAATTTTAAAAAATTATGCCCGACTACTCGAAAAACAGCAGTACTTGAGACCAGAGCAGCAAATTCGTGATGAGTCTAAGGCTACATTTTGACAACAAATACACTCCTGCCTTATCCTCCAACGTTGTACTTTATGAACTTACAGATTTGCAAACCATTTGTAAGTGCTCTCAAGGATCAAACCATTTCACGCATCTGGGCTCAGTTAGAAATTTAAGATGACCCAGGAACTAAAAAATTTATGCAGTACAGATTCAGATCGGTGAAATAGATATTCCAAGGTGTAGCGCAATAATCAAATCATGTGTCCAAATTAAAATCCTTGAATAAAAAAAACCCTGAATCCAGATGTACAATCAAAGGGGTAAAAGGAAAGAAGCAGGAAAACGAGAGAGAAAGAGACTCACGCGGCGGCGACCCACGAAGATGTAGAGACGAAAGATAAAGATGAGGGGACGACGGCGGAGAAGAGCTATGCTACAGCAGGAGATGAGCTGCACAGGCCACACGCACGCTTATCCTGCTCCTCATCCTGTTTCTAACGGGATCTCCCTTAATAAAGCAGACGGCCGGCGGGAGAAAGGGGGGAAACGGCGGGAAGAAAAAGTGATGAGAGGGGTCTTTTTGGCAAAACCTAGATGATGCAGAGAGGCATTGCGTCACTAAACAAAAGAAACAATCATATGCTACTTCTGTAACACAACACCCCAAGCCTCGTAGAACGGCAGAAGGATCTACAGAAACTCTTTTCTGCAACGCACCATAACTATGTGGTGAAGAATTTCACTAGTCTTGTCTTGTCTTGCACAGCTCCTTTGCCGGTTGAATCAGTTTTGACTTGGTCGGTCGCCAGTAGACAACGAGGTTTCACATGGTGGCCCAAGATCCTTACCTGTATGTGGTTAGTTTTTACAATGAAGTGATTTAAATTTTGTCAAAAAAAAAAACTTCAGTTCTTGTGAAAATTTGAGAAATGAGTATGTGTGACACTGTGAAAGATACTTCTACATCGAGAAATCTTTAATTATTTATAAGAAAAGCTCGTTGAGTGATTAATTGTTGTGGTTCTCATCCTTCTAAAGGCTGCAACCGAACTTACTAAAAGGTGGGTTCGCAAATCAGGAGCACCAACCCGGTAGTATTCGGGGTTGCTATATTGATATTAGAGACAGTTCAATAAAATATATGGATTGTTGTAAGATATGGCCATAAGTATTTGTCGTCCATCATATGATTTGGAGAAAATTATAGACCCCAACATTGGTGCTTTGAATTACTAGACCCGTGATGTTCGCAATCTGATTCCAATCGATTTTACAACTTAGATCATACTCCATAACTTTTAGGCGGATAGAAGTGGTTTAATTTAATTTAGCTAATTTCAACATATGTCAGTCAGACTTGGATTCACCCGATTATCGCCTAAAAAAATATGTAACATGGCATGTTATAATGTGCAATTGGATATTGGGTAGCTGACACGGCTTCATAATGTATTGGTGAGACATGCAAATGAATTTGCTTATGTGTGTATTCGTAATATTAAGAGTGATGCATTGTCTTTAATTATGCTAAAGTCGTGAAATGGTCATCTTAGTCGTGAGGTAAAATTAATAAAGGCTGAATCAAGGATTGCTTGCGCCAAATTCTACCGGTACAGGTCGAAGCTAAGTAAAGAATAGAACTAATGATCGTCTTGAATAACAAGATATGGTTAGCTTCTTAGATCCAGAGATTGCTTTGAATTTGTTGACAACACTGATGCTCATTGCGATAGGAGATTCCCCGTAACATGTTATCATGTGGAGAAGATTTAATCATGGTATCTCATTGGAGATGCTTTCATGAAACAATCAAAGTTTCTTTAAGCAGTTCGTCAATGGAATAAGCATATAGCCTTAAGGAAGCATCGAGTGTGTGTTTCGATCATTTCAACAATCTTTCACACGAGAAAAGGTTTAACAGCAGTAATACCGATCCATCTATGTTGACCTTTCATGCACATTCTTATTTCTTTTGTTCATGTTGATGATGGCTTGTACATGGAAGCACTTGTCCCATTCTGGAAGAACCTTTATGGATTTGAAAACAAAATTTCTTGCGAAGATCTTAGCAGACTTGTAGGAATCGAGCTCTCTTCAACAAGGAAATAAGGTTTTTTGTGTAAATTAAATGTGGAAAATAAGTTTCGCAAAGCCAATAGTGGGGAATTGCAAACTTATGGCGAAGTGTGATACATAAGAGAAAGCAGAATAGAGAGGGAGAGTATTTTTGAAGGTCCACGTTATCAGGAAGAGTATGAACGGTTTGCTTGGATGTGCAATATATTAGGACGCACGCGTTGTGATCTTCTGGTGTCAACCAGAATAGTGGATTTGTGCATATTCTACACATCAGCCATTTTCAATTCTTCAAGGAAGGTAACATGTACCGAGATATGCAAAGAGGAGCGTCTGTCTTGGACTTCATATCATTGGGTATAGCTATATGGAAATAAATCTGTGTTCGTGAAGCAGATTTGAAAGACTAAGAAGAATGTCAAGCAGAAGCATTTGCTCATTTCTTGAGAGTACCATCTTATATTGCAAATATGATGAGTTGGTCTTATAGCTCAACAAGTGGGCTGAAAACCCCACACTCTTCTCCTGTTGGGATAAAATGCGGATAAACACTAATCTACTAAAAAGGATCAACAACGAAGTATAGTCCAAACCGATCATGCAAGAAGCAACAAAACAACGACCAAACAACCAAAATGCACGGAGAAGATTTTTACGTGGAAAACCTCCAAAACAATGAGGGTAAAAACCACGGGGCACTACGACCAAAATCAATCCACTATAATCAATGAGATAAGTTTTCCCACGAGGGGCTACACAAAGCCAACCCTCCAACAATAATATCTCACCAAAGCTAGATGAGAAAAACAAGGGAAAAATATCACCGATTGAATGCCCAAAGTGTGAATTAGGAGGAGATGCGTTCCGCTCCTCGTTGGAATCGAATTTGCTCTAGCCAAGTGTTCGCAACCTCTCTTCCTTTCTCCTCTTTCTTTTTTTCTTCTCATTCTCTCCTCTCTTCTCCTCCTTTTCTCCTCTTGTTGTGCAGCCACGAAGAGAAGAGCACAAAAGAGAGCACACCTCTCTTTTCCCTAAAAACGAAACCCTAGAGAGAGAAAGAGAGAGACGTAAGAGGGATTGAGAGAGAGAGGGGGCACATCGCGTGCCCTCCTTTTCTTCCGCCCGTCACTTAAGTGACGGGCCGGATCGGTCCACTTGAGGCTGGACCCGACCCAACAAGCTCCCCCTCCAGCCTCAAGTGATGGAACATTCCTGCAAAAAGAACAAATTAATATACTGCCTTAAAGGCAGTCATCCCAACTAAGTCTCTACACATATCATGTTTCTCTTTAGGTAGAGACTTTGTCATCATATCTGCAGGATTATCATTTGTATGGATCTTATCAAGAACAAACTGCTTCGACTGTAGAACATCACGTATCCAATGATACCTCACGTCTATATGCTTTGACCTTGCATGAAAAGTAGAATTCTTTCTAAGGTGAATAGCACTCTGACTGTCACAGTAAAGCACATACTCGTCTTGACTAAACTGAAGTTCCTGCATGAACCTCTTCATCCATAGAAGCTCCTTGCTCGCCTCTGTAGCGGTAATAAACTCTGCTTCAGTAGTAGATAATGCTACACATTTCTAAAGTCTGGATTGCCAAGAAACTGCACCACCTGCATATGTCAATAAAAAACCAGATATAGATCTTCTCCTGTCAATGTCTCATGCCATGTCTGAATCTGTGTAGCCAACAAGAATAGATTTTTCTGCTCCAAAACAAAGTGAAAAACTGCTAGTTCACGAAGGTATCTCAAAATCCATTTAACTGCTTCCAGTGTTTCTTTCCTAGATTTGAGACAAACCGACTAACAACTCCAACTGAATAAGCAATATCAGTTCTAGTACATACCATAGCATATATCAGACTACCTGTGACTGAGGCATGGGGAATCTTCTCCATATATTCCTTTTTTGAATCTGTCCTTGGACTCTGCTTGTTGCTCAACTTGAAATGCGCTGCAAGAGGGGTGCTAACAGGCTTTGCCTTGTCTATGTGAAATCTTTGAAGTACTTTTTCAATGTACTTCTCCTAAGATAGCCATAGCTTCTTCGACGTCCTATCTCGCGTGATCTTTATACCCAAAATCTGACTAGCAGGTCCCAAGTCTTTCATAGCAAAAGACTTGCTCAACTCCTTTTTCAAGCTTGAAATTCTCGAGATATTATTGCCAACAATAAGCATGTCATCAACAAAATGACAAAATCATTACCTGAGAATTTCTTCACAAAGACGCAGTGATGTGAAGTAGTCTTGGTGTAGCCATACTCCCCCATAAATGACTCGAACTTCTTGTACCACTGCCTAGGTGTCTGCTTCAGACCATACAAGCTTTCTTTAATCTGCAAACATGGTTTTCTTTACCTTTTACAAGAAAACCTTCTGGTTGCATCATGTAAATTTCCTCATCAAGATCACCATGAAGAAAAGCTCTCTTCACATCCATCTGCTCGATCTCCAAATCAAGACTAGTTGCCAAACTAAGAACAACTTTGATAGATGACATCTTGACCACCGGTGAGAATATCTCGTCAAAGTCAACTCCTTTCCTCTGATTGAACCTCTTCACAACCAACCTAGCTTTGTATTTTGGGTTTAAAGAGTTTCATCATGCTTCACTCTAAAAACCCATTTGTTTCTCAATGCCCTCTTGTCTTGGGGCAACTCCACAAGCTCGAAGGTGTGGTTGTCGTAAAGTGACTGCATCTCATTTTTCATAGCTTCCATCCACTTTTCCTTGTGCACATCATGCATAGCTTCTTCATAGCATTCAGGCTCACCACTATTAGTCAACAAAATATAGTCATGTGCGGGATATCTAGTTGAGGGACGTCGCTCCCTCGTGGATCTCTGCTACTGATCTACATTTGAGGAAGAACCCTCCAGATTATGATCATCATCTTTGTCATCTGAATTAGGAATATATGGCATGTCTACTCGTCATTCTCTATCATGTATCTGCCCAACAGCATCATCTGGCACTGCTCTTGTTCTGCAAGGGAATAGGGTCCACATCAACTAGCAAATAGCTGCTATGAGAAGAATACTTTACTGCTTTCTGAATATCCTCAATATTCTAATCTTCAGCAAATACAACATCCCTGCTTCTGACAATCTTCTTTTCAACTGGATCATACAATCTGTAACCAAATTCATCATGGCCATAACCCAAAAACACGCACTGCCTGCTTTTTGATTCCAACTTCGACCTCTCATCCTTTGGTATATGCACAAATGCCCACATCCAAATACACATAAGTGCTCATAGGATACATCCTTTCCATACCAAACTCTGTTAGGAACATCACCATCCAAAGAAACATGTAGAGACAAGTTAATCACATAAGCAGCAGTATGTAAAGCTTCATACTAAAAGGAGTCAGATAACTTAGCTTCAGTAGTTAAACCCTTCCAAACCCTCCCTCTCCTAACTTTTCTCGGAATTGTTGGTCATCCTCTTCAGGTCTGCGTAAGAGTATCTCTTGGGGTTGAGAGATTGGTAGTTGTCCAAAAACGTTTCCACCTCCAATTGGTCTAGTTCCCAATATCCTCCAAATTTGTGGTCAAAACAATAGAAAGCCGATGCAAGTACTGCTGACAAGACGATGGTCGCCATAATTCCTTCATTCCAAAGATGACAAGCAAAAGTGAGGGATCATCGAACATAATTGGCACCACAAAAACTGATACTATAATCCAAACAGTGTTAATTTCATGATTTTTGTTTATCTGACAAGTCCTAATAAAGGGAACGAATTAAAGGAAATTTACCTACGATGGCAGCGCTGCTGAATCCCCCTATTTCAAAATTAAAAAGAAAACAAAGAAAGATGTGAATTGATAGCATATTATATATATATATATATATATATATATATAGAGAGAGAGAGAGAGAGAGAGAGAGAGAGAGAGAGTGCGTGGCGACCTTGGTTAAGGTGGGGAGGCTTGAGACAGGCCGTCGCGTTGGTTGTGAGGTTGCGGCCGCACAGCTGACCCCCTTTGCAGGAACTGCAGTCGAAAGGAAGCTCCCATCTCAGTATCAAGAACGTTGTAAAATTTAAATCGTAAGTGGAATAGCTAGGAGAGTCGAGGCTGGCCGTCGTTTCCAGCCTGTTACAAAAAGGAGGCTCGGTGGCGAGGGACTCATCAAAATTGACCGCATAGATGTGAGCTGATTCAAATGTGCTCAAGCAATCGACAAGGAAGGAAGCGCTGGTGTTAAGGTAACCCTGAATTGAGGAGGCATCAGCGGAACTGCAGTTGAAAGTGAAAAGTTTGAAATTTCGTAGTATCGGCGAAACGGAGAAGAGGAGAGATTGAAGGGATGATGGTTCGGTTGATCAGGCATCCTTGTGGGTCGCTAATCTGCAATTGGTTGTGTCTATAGTCGATTGACTGCACATAAAAGTTGCCTTCGTAGGGTAGATTGATGACAGTCCTGTTGTCTGCAGTACGTCTGATCTCAAACCCAGGGACGCCGCAGATGGATTGTTGGTTCACCTTCCTGAAGGGATACCTGATCTCAGGCCCCCCTTCTCTGCAATGGGCAATTGGGCACTCTGCAAAAAAGTCGCCGACAGTAGCATCTGCGGCAGCTTCTGATAACAAAGCAAGCATGAGAAGAATCTGCCATGCTATTGTTGTATTCATGATAGAGCTAACGATCAGAACGGGGAAGCTGATAGCACCAGTTAGGAGGGGAAGGGAGACCAAGCAAGTTCACGTGGTTCTGTTGCCCAAATTGCAAATTAAACAGTGTTTAGTATGCCAATCACACAGTTCAAAATGAAATATGATGCTACTGATGTCCTCAACATTATTTAAAATTTTGAAGACATCTATTTGAAGATCCATAAGGTTGTTGGTGAGAAAGAAATTCTAAAATAAACTAAAAGCTTTTTAAATTCAACCCTGATTGAGCACAGCAGACTTCAGTTGAGCCAGACTTGAAAGTATCATGACCTCAAGTTCATTAATTAATTCAAGTTCAAGTTGAGCATGAGCTAACGCGACTCAAGGCACATTGGCGTTCGGAATCTTTAATAACTTTCGACATGTTTAAGTCCACAAAGCATATAGCCGGGGGCGCATTTTTTTTATTGAAAAAAAGGTACTGCGATCCATTTTCTTTTTCAATATAAATGAAATTATTATTGCAGAGTTCACATCTACTTCAAGTATGAAGTTACTCTAACAGCTAATTTTAAAAAATTATGCCCGACTACTCGAAAAACAGCAGTACTTGAGACCAGAGCAGCAAATTCGTGATGAGTCTAAGGCTACATTTTGACAACAAATACACTCCTGCCTTATCCTCCAACGTTGTACTTTATGAACTTACAGATTTGCAAACCATTTGTAAGTGCTCTCAAGGATCAAACCATTTCACGCATCTGGGCTCAGTTAGAAATTTAAGATGACCCAGGAACTAAAAAATTTATGCAGTACAGATTCAGATCGGTGAAATAGATATTCCAAGGTGTAGCGCAATAATCAAATCATGTGTCCAAATTAAAATCCTTGAATAAAAAAAACCCTCAATCCAGATGTACAATCAAAGGGGTAAAAGGAAAGAAGCAGGAAAACGAGAGAGAAAGAGACTCACGCGGCGGCGACCCACGAAGATGTAGAGACGAAAGATAAAGATGAGGGGACGACGGCGGAGAAGAGCTATGCTACAGCAGGAGATGAGCTGCACAGGCCACACGCACGCTTATCCTGCTCCTCATCCTGTTTCTAACGGGATCTCCCTTAATAAAGCAGACGGCCGGCGGGAGAAAGGGGGGAAACGGCGGGAAGAAAAAGTGATGAGAGGGGTCTTTTTGGCAAAACCTAGATGATGTAGAGAGGCATTGCGTCACTAAACAAAAGAAACAATCATATGCTACTTCTGTAACACAACACCCCAAGCCTCGTAGAACGGCAGAAGGATCTACAGAAACTCTTTTCTGCAACGCACCATAACTATGTGGTGAAGAATTTCACTAGTCTTGTCTTGTCTTGCACAGCTCCTTTGCCGGTTGAATCAGTTTTGACTTGGTCGGTCGCCAGTAGACAACGAGGTTTCACATGGTGGCCCAAGATCCTTACCTGTATGTGGTTAGTTTTTACAATGAAGTGATTTAAATTTTGTCAAAAAAAAAAACTTCAGTTCTGGTGAAAATTTGAGAAATGAGTATGTGTGACACTGTGAAAGATACTTCTACATCGAGAAATCTTTAATTATTTATAAGAAAAGCTCGTTGAGTGATTAATTGTTGTGGTTCTCATCCTTCTAAAGGCTGCAACCGAACTTACTAAAAAGGTGGGTTCGCAAATCAGGAGCACCAACCCGGTAGTATTCGGGGTTGCTATATTGATATTAGAGACAGTTCAATAAAATATATGGATTGTTGTAAGATATGGGCCATAAGTATTTGTCGTCCATCATATGATTTGGAGAAAATTATAGACCCCAACATTGTGCTTTGAATTACTAGACCCCGTGATGTTCGCAATCTGATTCCAATCGATTTTACAACTTGAGATCATACTCCATAACTTTAGGCGGATAGAAGTGGTTTAATTTAATTTAGCTAATTTCAACATATGTCAGTCAGACTTGGATTCACCCGATTATCGCCTAAAAAAATATGTAACATGGCATGTTATAATGTGCAATTGGATATTGGTAGCTGACACGGCTTCATAATGTATTGGTGAGACATGCAAATGAATTTGCTTATGTGTGTATTCGTAATATTAAGAGTGATGCATTGTCTTTAATTATGCTAAAAGTCGTGAAATGGTCATCTTAGTCGTGAGGTAAAATTAATAAAGGCTGGAATCAAGGATTGCTTGCGCCAAATTCTACCGGTACAGGTCGAGCTAAGTAAAGAATACAAACTAATGATCGTCTTGAATAACAAGATATGGTTAGCTTCTTAGATCCAGAGATTGCTTTGAATTTGTTGACAACACTGATGCTCATGCGACAGGAGATTCCCCGTAACATGTTATCATGTGGAGAAGATTTAATCATGGTATTCTCATTGGAGATGCTTTCATGAAACAATCAAAAGTTTCTTTAAGCAGTTCGTCAATGGAATAAGCATATAGCCTTAAGGAAGCATCGAGTGTGTGTTTCGATCATTTCAACAATCTTTCACACGAGAAAAGGTTTAACAGCAGTAATACCGATCCATCTATGTTGACCTTTCATGCACATTCTCTTATTTCTTGTTCATGTTGATGATGGCTTGTACATGGAAGCACTTGTCCCATTCTGGAAGAACCTTTATGGATTTGAAAACAAAATTTCTTGCGAAAGATCTTAGCAGACTTGTAGGAATCGAGCTTCTCTTCAACAAGGAAATAAGGTTTTTGTGTAAATTAAATGTGGCAAATAAGTTTCGCAAAGCCAATAGTGGGGAATTGCAAACTTATGGCGATAAGTGTGATACATAAGAGAAAGCAGAATAGAGACGAGGAAGAGTATTTTGAAGGTCCACGTTATCAGGAAGAGTATGACGGTTTGCTTGGAGTGTTGCAATATATTAGGACGCACGCGTTGTGATTTCTGGTGTCAACCAGAATAGTGGATTTGTGCATATTCTACACATCAGCCATTTTCAATTCTTCAAGAAGGTAAACATGTACCGAGATATGCAAAGAGAGCGTCTGTCTTGGACTTCCATATCATTGGGTATAGCTATATGGAAATAAATCTGTGTTCCGTGAAGCAGATTTGAAAGACTAAGAAGAATGTCAAGCAGAAGCATTTGCTCATTTCTTGAGAGTACCATCTTATATTGCAAATATGATGAGTTGGTCTTATAGCTCAACAAGTGGGCTGAAACCCCACACTCTTCCTCATGTTGGGATAAAATGCGGATAAACACTAATCTACTAAAAAGGATTCAACAACGAAGTATAGTCCAAACCGATCATGCAAGAAGCAACAAAACAACGACCAAACAACCACAAATGCACGAGAAGATTTTTACGTGGAAACCCCTCAAAACAATGAGGGTAAAAACCACGGGGCACTACGACCCAAAACTCATCCACTATAATCAATGAGATAAGTTTTCCCACGAGGGCTACACAAGCCAACCCTCCAACAATAATATCTCACCAAAGCTAGATGAGAAAAACAAGGGAAAAATATCACCGATTGAATGCCCAAAGTGTGAATTAGGAGGAGATGCGTTCCGCCTCCTCGTTGGAATCGAATCTTGCTCTAGCCAAGTGTTCGCAACCTTCTCTTCCTCTTCTCCTCTTTCTTTTTTTCTTCTCATTCTCTCCTCTCTTCTCCTCCTTTTCTCCTCTTGTTGTGCAGCCACGAAGAGAAGAGCACAAAAGAGAGCACACCTCTCTTTTCCCTAAAAACGAAACCCTAGAGAGAGAAAGAGAGAGACGTAAGAGGGATTGAGAGAGAGAGGGGGCACATCGCGTGCCCTCCTTTTCTTCCGCCCGTCACTTAAGTGACGGGCCGGATCGGGTCCACTTGAGGCTGGACCCGACCCAACAAGCTCCCCCTCCAGCCTCAAGTGATGGAACATTCCTGCAAAAAGAACAAAATTAATATACTGCCTTAAAGGCAGTCATCCCAACTAAGTCTCTACACATATCATGTTTCTCTTTAGGTAGAGACTTTGTCATCATATCTGCAGGATTATCATTTGTATGGATCTTATCAAGAACAAACTGCTTCGACTGTAGAACATCACGTATCCAATGATACCTCACGTCTATATGCTTTGACCTTGCATGAAAAGTAGAATTCTTTCTAAGGTGAATAGCACTCTGACTGTCACAGTAAAGCACGTACTCGTCTTGACTAAACTGAAGTTCCTGCATGAACCTCTTCATCCATAGAAGCTCCTTGCTCGCCTCTGTAGCGGTAATAAACTCTGCTTCAGTAGTAGATAATGCTACAATTTCTAAAGTCTGGATTGCCAAGAAACTGCACCACCTGCATATGTCAATAAAAAACCAGATATAGATCTTCTCCTGTCAATGTCTCATGCCATGTCTGAATCTGTGTAGCCAACAAGAATAGATTTTTCTGCTCCAAAACAAAGTGAAAAACTGCTAGTTCCACGAAGGTATCTCAAAATCCATTTAACTGCTTCCCAGTGTTTCTTTCCTAGATTTGAGACAAACCGACTAACAACTCCAACTGAATAAGCAATATCAGTTCTAGTACATACCATAGCATATATCAGACTACCTGTGACTGAGGCATGGGGAATCTTCTCCATATATTCCTTTTCTGAATCTGTCCTTGGACTCTGCTTGGTGCTCAACTTGAAATGCGCTGCAAGAGGGGTGCTAACAGGCTTTGCCTTGTCTATGTGAAATCTTTGAAGTACTTTTTCAATGTACTTCTCCTGAGATAGCCATAGCTTCTTCGACGTCCTATCTCGCGTGATCTTTATACCCAAAATCTGACTAGCAGGTCCCAAGTCTTTCATAGCAAAAGACTTGCTCAACTCCTTTTTCAAGCTTGAAATTCTCGAGATATTATTGCCAACAATAAGCATGTCATCAACAAAATGACAAAATCATTACCTGAGAATTTCTTCACAAAGACGCAGTGATGTGAAGTAGTCTTGGTGTAGCCATACTCCCCCATAAATGACTCGAACTTCTTGTACCACTGCCTAGGTGTCTGCTTCAAACCATACAAGCTTTCTTTAATCTGCAAACATGGTTTTCTTTACCTTTTACAAGAAAACCTTCTGGTTGCATCATGTAAATTTCCTCATCAAGATCACCATGAAGAAAAGCTCTCTTCACATCCATCTGCTCGATCTCCAAATCAAGACTAGTTGCCAAACTAAGAACAACTCTGATAGATGACATCTTGACCACCGGTGAGAATATCTCGTCAAAGTCAACTCCTTTCCTCTGATTGAACCCCTTCACAACCAACCTAGCTTTGTATTTTGGGTTTAAAGAGTTTTCATCATGCTTTACTCTAAAAACCCATTTGTTTCTCAATGCCCTCTTGTCTTGGGGCAACTCCACAGCTCGAAGGTGTGGTTGTCGTAAAGTGACTGCATCTCATTTTTCATAGCTTCCATCCACTTTTCCTTGTGCACATCATGCATAGCTTCTTCATAGCATTCAGGCTCACCACTATTAGTCAACAAAATATAGTCATGTGCGGGATATCTAGTTGAGGGACGTCGCTCCCTCGTGGATCTCTGCTACTGATCTACATTTGAGGAAGAACCCTCCAGATTATGATCATCATCTTTGTCATCTGAATTAGGAATATATGGCATGTCTACTCGTCATTCTCTATCATGTATCTGCCCAACAGCATCATCTGGCACTGCTCTTGTTCTGCAAGGGAATAGGGTCCACATCAACTAGCAAATAGCTGCTATAAGAAGAATACTTTACTGCTTTCTGAATATCCTCAATATTCTAATCTTCAGCAAATACAACATCCCTGCTTCTGACAATCTTCTTGTCAACTGGATCATACAATCTGTAACCAAATTCATCATGGTCATAACCCAAAAACACGCACTGCCTGCTTTTTGATTCCAACTTCGACCTCTCATCCTTTGGTATATGCACAAATGCCTCACATCCAAATACACGTAAGTGCTCATAGGATACATCCTTTCCATACCAAACTCTGTTAGGAACATCATCATCCAAAGAAACATGTAGAGACAAGTTAATCACATAAGCAGCAGTATGTAAAGCTTCACACTAAAGGAGTCAGATAACTTAGCTTCAGTAGTTAAACCCTTCCAAACCCTCCCTCTCCTAACTTTTCTCGGAAATTGTTGGTCATCCTCTTCAGGTCTGCGTAAGAGTATCTCTTGGGGTTGAGAGATTGGTAGTTGTCCAAAAACGTTTCCACCTCCAATTGGTCTAGTTCCCAATATCCTCCAAATTTGTGGTCAAAACAATAGAAAGCCGTTGCAAGTACTGCTGACAAGACGATGGTCGCCAAAATTCCTTCATTCCAAAAGATGACAAGCAAAAGTGAGGGATCATCGGACATAATTGGCACCACAAAAACTGATACTATAATCCAAACAGTGTTAATTTTCATGATTTTTGTTTATCTGACAAGTCCTAATAAAGGGAACGAATTAAAGGAAATTTACCTACGATAGCAGCGCTGCTGAATCCCCCTATTTCAAAATTAAAAAGAAAACAAAGAAAGATGTGAATTGATAGCATATTATATATATATATATATATATATAGAGAGAGAGAGAGAGAGAGGAGAGAGTGCGTGGCGACCTTGGTTAAGGTGGGGAGGCTTGAGACAGGCCGTCGCGTTGGTTGTGAGGTTGCGGCCGCACAGCTGACCCCCTTTGCAGGAACTGCAGTCGAAAGGAAGCTCCCATCTCAGTATCAAGAACGTTGTAAAATTTAAATCGTAAGTGGAATAGCTAGGAGAGTCGAGGCTGGCCGTCGTTTCCAGCCTGTTACAAAAAGGAGGCTCGGTGGCGAGGGACTCATCAGAATTGACCGCATAGATGTGAGCTGATTCAAATGTGCTCAAGCAATCGACAAGGAGGAAGCGCTGGTGTTAAGGTAACCCTGAATTGAGGAGGCATCAGCGGAACTGCAGTTGAAAAGTGAAAAGTTTGAAATTTCGTAGTATCGGCGAAACGGAGAAGAGGAGAGATTGAAGGGGATGATGGTTCGGTTGATCAGGCATCCTTGTGGGTCGCTAATCTGCATTTGGTTGTGTCTATAGTCGATTGACTGCACATAAAAGTCGCCTTCGTAGGGTAGATTGATGACAGTCCTGTTGTCTGCAGTACATCTGATCTCAAACCCAGGGACGCCGCAGATGGATTGTTGGTTCACCTTCCTGAAGGGATACCTGATCTCAGGCCCCCCTTCTCTGCAATGGGCAATTGGGCACTCTGCAAAAAAGTCGCCGACAGTAGCATCTGCGGCAGCTTCTGATAACAAAGCAAGCATGAGAAGAATCTGCCATGCTATTGTTGTATTCATGATAGAGCTAACGATCAGAACGGGGAAGCTGATAGCACCAGTTAGGAGGGGAAGGGAGACCAAGCAAGTTCACGTGGTTCTGTTGCCCAAATTGCAAATTAAACAGTGTTTAGTATGCCAATCACACAGTTCAAAATGACATATGATGCTACTGATGTCCTCAACATTATTTAAAATTTTGAAGACATCTATTTGAAGATCCATAAGGTTGTTGGTGAGAAAGAAATTCTAAAATAAACTAAAAGCTTTTTAAATTCAACCCTGATTGAGCACAGCAGACTTCAGTTGAGCCAGACTTGAAAGTATCATGACCTCAAGTTCATTAATTAGTTCAAGTTCAAGTTGAGCATGAGCTAAACGCGACTCAAGGCACATTGGCGTTCGGAATCTTTAATAACTTTCGACATGTTTAAGTCCACAAAGCATATAGCCGGGGGCGCATTTTTTTATTGAAAAAAGGTACTGCGATCCATTTTCTTTTTCAATATAAATGAAATTATTATTGCAGAGTTCACATCTACTTCAAGTATGAAGTTACTATAACAGCTAATTTTAAAAAATTATGCCCGACTACTCGAAAAACAGCAGTACTTGAGACCAGAGCAGCAAATTCGTGATGAGTCTAAGGCTACATTTGACAACAAATACACTCCTGCCTTATCTCCAACGTTGTACTTTATGAACTTACAGATTTGCAAACCATTTGTAAGTGCTCTCAAGGATCAAACCATTTCACGCATCTGGGCTCAGTTAGAAATTTAAGATGACCCAGGAACTAAAAAATTTATGCAGTACAGATTCAGATCGGTGAAATAGATATTCCAAGGTGTAGCGCAATAATCAAATCATGTGTCCAAATTAAAATCCTTGAATAAAAAAACCCTGAATCCAGATGTACAATCAAAGGGGTAAAAGGAAAGAAGCAGGAAAACGAGAGAGAAAGAGACTCACGCGGCGGCGACCCACGAAGATGTAGAGACGAAAGATAAAGATGAGGGGACGACGGCGGAGAAGAGCTATGCTACAGTAGGAGATGAGCTGCACAGGCCACACGCACGCTTATCCTGCTCCTCATCCTGTTTCTAACGG
This sequence comes from Nymphaea colorata, assembly GCF_008831285.2. Lineage (NCBI taxonomy): Eukaryota > Viridiplantae > Streptophyta > Magnoliopsida > Nymphaeales > Nymphaeaceae > Nymphaea > Nymphaea colorata. The sequence goes on along the minus strand of NW_022204649.1, from coordinate 9,289 downwards.
ATCTCCCTTAATAAAGCAGACGGCCGGCGGGAGAAAGGGGGGAAACGGCGGGAAGAAAAAGTGATGAGAGGGTCTTTTTGGCAAAACCTAGATGATGCAGAGAGGCATTGCGTCACTAAACAAAAGAAACAATCATATGCTACTTCTGTAACACAACACCCCAAGCCTCGTAGAACGGCAGAAGGATCTACAGAAACTCTTTTCTGCAACGCACCATAACTATGTGGTGAAGAATTTCACTAGTCTTGTCTTGTCTTGCACAGCTCCTTTGCCGGTTGAATCAGTTTTGACTTGGTCGGTCGCCAGTAGACAACGAGGTTTCACATGGTGGCCCAAGATCCTTACCTGTATGTGGTTAGTTTTTACAATGAAGTGATTTAAATTTGTCAAAAAAAAAAACTTCAGTTCTTGTGAAAATTTGAGAAATGAGTATGTGTGACACTGTGAAACATACTTCTACATCGAGAAATCTTTAATTATTTATAAGAAAAGCTCGTTGAGTGATTAATGTTGTGGTTCTCATCCTTCTAAAGGCTGCAACCGAACTTACTAAAGGTGGGTTCGCAAATCAGGAGCACCAACCCGGTAGTATTCGGGGTTGCTATATTGATATTAGAGACAGTTCAATAAAATATATGGATTGTTGTAGATATGGGCCTAAGTATTTGTCTTCCATCATATGATTTGGAGAAAATTATAGACCCCAACATTGTGCTTTGAATTACTAGACCCCGTGATGTTCGCAATCTGATTCCAATCGATTTTACAACTTGAGATCATACTCCATAACTTTAGGCGGATAGAAGTGGTTTAATTTAATTTAGCTAATTTCAACATATGTCAGTCAGACTTGGATTCACCGATTATCGCCTAAAAAAATATGTAACATGGCATGTTATAATGTGCAATTGGATATTGGTAGCTGACACGGCTTCATATGTATTGGTGAGACATGCAAATGAATTTGCTTATGTGTGTATTCGTAATATTAAGAGTGATGCATTGTCTTTAATTATGCTAAAAGTCGTGAAATGGTCATCTTAGTCATGAGGTAAAATTAATAAAGGCTGGAATCAAGGATTGCTTGCGCCAAATTCTACCGGTACAGGTCGAAGCTAAGTAAGAATATGAACTAATGGTCGTCTTGAATAACAAGATATGGTTAGCTTCTTAGATCCAGAGATTGCTTTGAATTTGTTGACAACACTGATGCTCATGCGACAGGAGATTCCCCGTAACATGTTATCATGTGGAGAAGATTTAATCATGGTATTCTCATTGGAGATGCTTTCATGAAACAATCAAAAGTTTCTTTAAGCAGTTCGTCAATGGAATAAGCATATAGCCTTAAGGAAGCATCGAGTGTGTGTTTCGATCATTCAACAATCTTTCACACGAGAAAAGGTTTAACAGCAGTAATACCGATCCATCTATGTTGACCTTTCATGCACATTCTCTTATTTCTTTGTTCATGTTGATGATGGCTTGTACATGGAAGCACTTGTCCCATTCTGGAAGAACCCTTTATGGATTTGAAAACAAATTTCTTGCGAAAGATCTTAGCAGATTGTAGGAATCGAGCTTCTCTTCAACAAGGAAATAAGGTTTTGTGTAAATTAAATGTGGCAAATAAGTTTCGCAAAGCAATAGTGGGGAATTGCAAACTTATGGCGAGAAGTGTGATACATAAGAGAAAGCAGAATAGAGACGAGGAAGAGTATTTTGAAGGTCCACGTTATCAGGAAGAGTATGACGGTTTGCTTGGAGTGTTGCAATATATTAGGACGCACGCGTTGTGATCTTCTGGTGTCAACCAGAATAGTGGATTTGTGCATATTCTACACATCAGCCATTTTCAATTCTTCAGGAAGGTAAACATGTACCGAGATATGCAAAGAGGCGTCTGTCTTGGACTTCCATATCACTGGGTATAGCTATATGGAAATAATCTGTGTTCCGTGAAGCAGATTTGAAAGACTAAGAGAATGTCAAGCAGAAGCATTTGCTCATTTCTTGAGAGTACCATCTTATATTGCAAATATGATGAGTTGGTCTTATAGCTCAACAAGTGGGCTGAAACCCACACTCTTCCTCCTGTTGGGATAAAATGCGGATAAACACTAATCTACTAAAAAGGATTCAACAACGAAGTATAGTCCAAACCGATCATGCAAGAAGCAACAAAACGACCAAACAATCACAATGCACGAGAAGATTTTTACGTGGAAAACCCCTCAAAACAATGAGGGTAAAAACCACGGGACACTACGACCCAAACTCAATCCACTATAATCAATGATATAAGTTTCCCACGAGGGGCTACACAAAGCCAACCCTCCAACAATAATATCTCACCAAAGCTAGATGAGAAAAACAAGGGAAAATATCACCGATTGAATGCCCAAAGTGTGAATTAGGAGAGATGCGTTCCGCCTCCTCGTTGGAATCGAATCTTGCCTAGCCAATGTTCGCAACCTTCTCTTCCTCTTCTCCTTTCTTTTTTCTTCTCATTCTCTCCTCTCTTCTCCTCCTTCTCTCCTCTTGTTGTGCAGCCACGAAGAGAAGAGCACAAAAGAGAGCACACCTCTCTTTTCCCTAAAAACGAAACCCTAGAGAGAGAAAGAGAGAGACGTAAGAGGGATTGAGAGAGAGAGGGGGCACATCGCGTGCCCTCCTTTTCTTCCGCCCGTCACTTAAGTGACGGGCCGGATCGGGTCCACTTGAGGCTGGACCCGACCCAACAAGCTCCCCCTCCAGCCTCAAGTGATGGAACATTCCTGCAAAAAGAACAAAATTAATATACTGCCTTAAAGGCAGTCATCCCAACTAAGTCTCTACACATATCATGTTTCTCTTTAGGTAGAGACTTTGTCATCATATCTGCAGGATTATCATTTGTATGGATCTTATCAAGAACAAACTGCTTCGACTGTAGAACATCACGTATCCAATGATACCTCACGTCTATATGCTTTGACCTTGCATGAAAAGTAGAATTCTTTCTAAGGTGAATAGCACTCTGACTGTCACAGTAAAGCACGTACTCGTCTTGACTAAACTGAAGTTCCTGCATGAACCTCTTCATCCATAGAAGCTCCTTGCTCGCCTCTGTAGCGGCAATAAACTCTGCTTCAGTAGTAGATAATGCTACACATTTCTAAAGTCTGGATTGCCAAGAAACTGCACCACCTGCATATGTCAATAAAAAACCAGATATAGATCTTCTCCTGTCAATGTCTCATGCCATGTCTGAATCTGTATAGCCAACAAGAATAGATTTTTCTGCTCCAAAACAAAGTGAAAAACTGCTAGTTCCACGAAGGTATCTCAAAATCCATTTAACTGCTTCCCAGTGTTTCTTTCCTAGATTTGAGACAAACCGACTAACAACTCCAACTGAATAAGCAATATCAGTTCTAGTACATACCATAGCATATATCAGACTACCTGTGACTGAGGCATGGGAATCTTCTCCATATATTCCTTTTCTGAATCTGTCCTTGGACTCTGCTTGGTGCTCAACTTGAAATGCGCTGCAAGAGGGGTGCTAACAGGCTTTGCCTTGTCTATGTGAAATCTTTGAAGTACTTTTTCAATGTACTTCTCCTGAGATAGCCATAGCTTCTTCGACGTCCTATCTCGCGTGATCTTTATACCCAAAATCTGACTAGCAGGTCCCAAGTCTTTCATAGCAAAAGACTTGCTCAACTCCTTTTTCAAGCTTGAAATTCTCGAGATATTATTGCCAACAATAAGCATGTCATCAACAAAATGACAAAATCATTACCTGAGAATTTCTTCACAAAGACGCAGTGATGTGAAGTAGTCTTGGTGTAGCCATACTCCCCCATAAATGACTCGAACTTCTTGTACCACTGCCTAGGTGTCTGCTTCAGACCATACAAGCTTTTCTTTAATCTGCAAACATGGTTTTCTTTACCTTTTACAAGAAAACCTTCTGGCTGCATCATGTAAATTTCCTCATCAAGATCACCATGAAGAAAAGCTGTCTTCACATCCATCTGCTCGATCTCCAAATCAAGACTAGTTGCCAAACTAAGAACAACTCTGATAGATGACATCTTGACCACCGGTGAGAATATCTCGTCAAAGTCAACTCCTTTCCTCTGATTGAACCCCTTCACAACCAACCTAGCTTTGTATTTTGGGTTTAAAGAGTTTTCATCATGCTTCACTCTAAAAACCCATTTGTTTCTCAATGCCCTCTTGCTTGGGGCAACTCCACAAGCTCGAAGGTGTGGTTGTCGTAAAGTGACTGCATCTCATTTTTCATAGCTTCCATCCACTTTTCCTTGTGCACATCATGCATAGCTTCTTCATAGCATTCAGGCTCACCACTATTAGTCAACAAAATATAGTCATGTGCGGGATATCTAGTTGAGGGACGTCGCTCCCTCGTGGATCTCTGCTACTGATCTACATCTGAGGAAGAACCCTCCAGATTATGATCATCATCTTTGTCATCTGAATTAGGAATATATGGCATGTCTACTCGTCATTCTCTATCATGTATCTGCCCAACAGCATCATCTGGCACTGCTCTTGAAGTATTCTGCAAGGGAATAGGGTCCACATCAACTAGCAAATAGCTGCTATGAGAAGAATACTTTACTGCTTTCTGAATATCCTCAATATTCTAATCTTCAGCAAATACAACATCCCTGCTTCTGACAATCTTCTTCTCAACTGGATCATACAATCTGTAACCAAATTCATCATGGCCATAACCCAAAAACACGCACTGCCTGCTTTTTGATTCCAACTTCGACCTCTCATCCTTTGGTATATGCACAAATGCCCCACATCCAAATACACGTAAGTGCTCATAGGATACATCCTTTCCATACCAAACTCTGTTAGGAACATCACCATCCAAAGAAACATGTAGAGACAAGTTAATCACATAAGCAGCAGTATGTAAAGCTTCACACCAAAAGGAGTCAGATAACTTAGCTTCAGATAGGGACATCTAACTCTCTCCATGAGTGTCCTGTTCATCCTTTCTGCCACGTCATTCAAAGGAGAGTCTTAGGTGGAGTCTTCTGGTGCCTTATGCCATGAGATCTGCAATACTCATCAAATGGATCAATATACTCTCCCTCATTATCGCTGCGAATATACTTCAACTTCTTTTTTTACTGTCTTTCAACCAGTGCATGAAAGTCCTTAAAAACACCAAGGACTTGGTCTTTCCTCTTCAAAGAATAGACCCAAACTTTCCTAGAAAAATCATCAATAAACGTGACAAAATAAAGTGCACCACCATGTGAACTTACTTTCATAGGACCGCATACATCTGTATGAACCAGCTCAAGTGCTTCTGACTTTCTGGAAGGTGGATGACTCTTGAAAGAGACCCGTGTCTGCTTCCCTGCAAAACAATGACTACATTTGTCAAGTTTAACCTTCTTTACATCTTGTAGAATATTCTTCTTGATCAAGAATTGCAGTCCCTTATCACTCATATGTCTCAGCCTCTTGTGCCACAACTCTATAGATTTCTCATCTTGTGTCACATGTACCATGTCTCTGAAAATTGACGTCTGCAAAGTATAAAGATTATTGCTGCATCTCTTGCCTCGAGCAATAATCAATGAACCTATGGTAAGCTTCCACTGGCTGTCACCAAACGTGTTGTGATACCCTTCTTCATCGAGCCTTCTTGCAGAGATAAGGTTCAGATGCATGTCAGGTGCATGCCTCACATCTGTCAGCTTCAATAGAGCTCCATTCGCATTCTTCAAATGACGTCGCGTTTGCCTACAACGTAAGACAAAGAACCATTACTCATTCTCAAAGTACCAAAATCACCAGAAATATATGAAGAGAAAAAATTCTTATGGGAAGTAACATGAAGAGTTGAACCACTATCAACAAGCCAACAAGTATCGTCTCTAGCAACATTAACCATGTTAGCATCACAAACAACAAACATTTCATGTTGTGCAGCAGTTGCGACATTGTCATCTCGGTCATTTTTCTTCTCCTGTTTTCCCCAATTTTATTCTCCTTCTTCAGCTGGAAGCAGTACTTCTTTATGTGTCCTTTCTTTCCACAGTGATGGCATTCCAAATTCTTATATCTCGATTTGGACTTGCTTCTGCTTTTATCTCTGCCCCTGTCACTCTTGAATTTACTCCTCCCCCTATTATCTGTGAAAAGAACCTCTGTCTGAGAAGAGCAAGCCTGAGATTTTCTTCTCATCTCCTCATTGAGAATACCTTACTTAACAGTCTCTAAAGAAACAACCCCATTAGCTGTAGAGTTAGTAAGCGAGACACTAAATGTCTCCCACAAATCAGGCAAATTAGCAAGCAATAATAATCCAAAAATCTCATCTTCAAATTTAATGCCCATACTGGATAACTGACTAATGACCCCCTGAAAATCATTTAGAAAATCTGACACTGAATTGCCCTCCCTGAATCTCAAATTCATCAATCTTTCCAGAAGAAATAATTTACTACTTCTGTCTTGGAGGCATAAAGATTTTCTAATTTTGCCCACAAACTACATGCATGATTTTCATCTTGAATATGGTTATAAACATTTTCATCCACAAACTTGTTCATGTTCAAATTCTCATTCTTCGTCAGACTTAGAATCAGGCTTTTCTTTGGCAAAAACTGGAAGGTGCATAGCCTTCACATATAAGAGATCTTTCATCTTATTTTTCCATAGACTATAATTAGTCCATTTAGACTAATCATACGGCTAGTACCAAAATCAATTTTGTTATCCACCATGTTGGCTCTGATACCACTTTGTTGGGATAAAATGCGGATAAACACTAATCTACTAAAAAAGATTCAACAACGAAGTATAGCCCAAACCGATCATGCAAGAAGCAACAAAACAACGACCAAGCAATCACAAATGCACGAGAAGATTTTTACGTGGAAAACCCCTCAAAACAATGAGGGTAAAAACCACGGGGTACTACGACCCAAAACTCAATCCACTATAATCAATGATATAAGTTTTCCACGAGGGGCTACACAAAGCCAACCCTCCAACAATAATATCTCACCAAAGCTATATGAGAAAAACAAGGGAAAAATATCACCGATTGAATGCCCAAAGTGTGAATTAGGAGGAGATGCGTTCCGCCTCCTCGTTGGAATCGCATCTTGCTCTAGCCAAATGCTCGCAACCTTCTCTTCCTCTTCCTCTTTCTTTTCTTCTTCTCCTTCTCTCCTCTCTTCTCCTCCTTCTCTCCTCTTGTTGTGCAGCCACGAAGAGAAGAGCACAAAGAGAGCACACCTCTCTTTTCCCAAAAAACGGAACCCTAGAGAGAGAGACGTAAGAGGGATTGAGAGAGAGAGGGGGCACATCGCGTGCCCTCCTTTTCTTCCGCCCGTGCCCGTCACTTAAGTGACGGGCCGGATTGGGTCCACTTGAGGCTGGACCCGACCCAACACCTCCCATCCCTTTACCCGGGCTTGTTTTCAGTGCTTGAATTAGACTCTTCCGCGATGTTAAATTCGTCATACGTCGACAGCTAATCTGATTCTTCCACGATCCGGTGCATCCACACGCACCAATATGTTCGCCCCATATGATCATCCTCCAAGACTTGACACAATTTCTTATGAATACTTAGTGATTAATCGATGACTTATCTAATTAAGCAATTTAGAGTGCTAAAGAGGAACCACTTAATCTGCTACCGTTAGTGCCTCCTGTTTCGCTTTTAATATAGAAATGGTAGTATGCAAAGGGCAGCCCTTTGTCCGCCTCACCTTATAGAGGTAAACTTGAAGGAATTGGGGGAAGGGAAGGTTTACAGGAACAGAGCATGTTAGCAGGAAGAGGAGGAACCGTTTTTAAGTGACTTACGAAGGTTATTCAGCAACTTTTTCGAGATATGAAAAGTTGGCGAATCTTCTCCAGATTTGCCGATTCAATGTGGAAATTGGGTAGCACTCCAAATAACTGTGCAGAAGTTTGCCCTTAAATAGTAGTAGCTAGTCCTGGCGAAGGACAGCTAAGCATAATTCTCATTTAGAGGCTGTATTTGTTTAAGGCTGAGCAGGCAGAGAATTTTCATGACAGATGTAAGATTGCTTAAGCTAGTGGAAAGTATTTTCTTTACCTTAAGAGGTGTTTGCCGTTTGGAAACACTTGAAAACCAGGATTTGGGGTGTTTTGATGCCATCAAATTTGGTTTTGAAGAAAACCTAGTTTTGACAGAACATGGTTAGTGGAAAATCTTGTCTCCTTTAGATTATTTAAAAACCGGTTTTGATGTGTCACCCAAACCAAAAAAAAAAAAAAAAACGAAGTTTCTAAAACTCATTAGAAAACTTGGTTTTCATAAACCTAGCTTTTACAGAACTGGACTCGAGGAGGTCTCAGGGCCACTATCCAACAACTCTTGCCTAGCCTACATAATAGCTTATTTTCAGCTTAGGATTTGACAACCGTGTCTCTTCTTTCTTTATCATGTACATCACCATTTTTGCTAAGTACATGATAAGAGATTTTATTGGTATCTCTTAATGTAACATATTTCATTTGTTGTGAAGAAATAATTGACCTGTTTCAATGGTTGCAGCAGTTAATAGTGCAATGTATCAATGTATTGCAGTGGAATCCGAGTAAAAATGACAGACGGAAGTCAAATCGTATCTTAAGAAAAATTAGACTACATAGTCTCAGTCTATGATTTTGTTGCTAATCGGTCTTTCCGTCGTGTGCATGTGAGTACAATAGGAAGGGATCGGTTGATTGATATTTTTCTCATTCTTCAGGTACCTTACTGTTCTATAGAATTTTCAATGAAAACAAGAGTTTAAATTGGAAGCCAATAGGCCTCTCTCGCACCCTTCCTCTGTCTTTCTCTTGTCCCAAGGGGCGTAGCGTACAGAGGTCGTTAGGCATGCCAAGCTTTTATTGCAAAATAGTGGATACTGCCAAACTGCGAGCCTTGAAGAGCCAACACTTTTTCGTGATGAAAACATGAAGATATCTTTGCGAGCTCGTGCCATGAAGCCTTTTCATTTTTTTTTTTTTTTTCTGGGGGTTTCACATTTAATTTAAGGCATGTCGTCGATGGCAATCTCTATAACTAAATATTCCGATGGCAATCAACGACGGACAGCTCTTTGTAACCGTGGACGGCGGTATTTTGGTAAGTTAAATCTTTTAAACATTTTGATACTGTGGTGGAGCCAGACAGCAAGAAATTACGAGGAAATGGGTCTGATTGAGGCAGCTCAAAGATTTACTGCCGCTTTCCAAGCCTTGCGACTTTTCCTAACAAAAA